>NW_008795364.1:1071305-1074225 GCF_000699145.1 Aptenodytes forsteri | reverse complement strand
CTTCCCATCGTCAGGCAGGTGTTCAGCCATCTCCAGGAAAGCAGGGCTCCATTACACACAATGGCTACTTGGGAAGATAAACACCATCATTCTGAATGTCCCTCCCTTTCTTCTTCTTCCCCCAGCTTTATATGCTGGGCATGACGTCATATGGTGTGGAATATCCCTTTGGTCAGTTGGGGTCAGCTGTCCCAGCTATGTCCCCTCCCAACTTCTTGTGCACCCCCAGCCTACTCGCTGGTGGGGTGGGGTGAGAGGCAGAAAAGGCCTTGACTCTGTGTAAGCACTGCTCAACAATAACGAAAACATCCCTGTGTTATCAACACTGTTTCCAGCACAAATCCAAAATACAGCCCCATGCTAGCTACTGTGAAGAAAATTAACTCTATCCCAGCTGAAACCAGCACAGCATATTAAGTTGAATGCATTCAGGTCTGATATACCTACCTAGGTGCACCTACCTTAGGGTTTTAATTTGGATCATCTGGTGATCTAAAAAACTCTCCATCTGGTCCCCATGCTATCTTTTGGTTTGCATCACAGACTGGTCTCAGAGCACATGAACTGGATTCCTTTTGGATGTGATTGAAATGGAATATGGTCTTTGGCAGCAAAACAAATATACTCCAGCTGCAAGTGGGCATTCAGTCCATGCAAACAGTCCAGAGCTGGTCTGAAGGAAAAATGTCCTGAAAGATCTACAGTGCAGGAATCGGATCCCCTGCCCTAACTCTCTTGCCCTCCACATCTGCTCTTACTGGCCTATACTACCTGACAATGTAGGTATAGCCTATGTTGTGTGCTACGTGTAATATATATATATATTTAATTTATTTCTAACTAATCTTTTGGCTTTAGCTTTTCCATTATCACAGTATTTTCAGACTGTTATTTTCCTCTCTTACCTATATAAACAGAACAGCCTCTATGAGTCACGCTGCAGGAAATTTAAACAGGATGCTTCCCTCTTCTTTGTTTATACTACATGTCATTGTCACACCTGTGTCCACCAGGCATATGCATTGGAGGTTAGGAAACGGAGATACTAGGGAATCTGTAATACAGCTTAAATGATGTTTCCCAGTCAATACTGTAGGAGAGAGACAGACCCTGCTGCGGAAGGAAATTTTCTTCTGCACTAGAAATGCACTAGAAATCCTTATACATCTTTCCCTAAAACTATAGCATAGTGTAACATTTAGGCAGTGATGGATCAATATTCTCATGCTCCACATGCCTGTACAGGAGACATCCACAGTCCATGGAAAAAACTAAATTAGTTTGCCAAGTAAATGAGTGTTTATAATACAATAACACCTGGAGTTCTCAATTAATTTTCTCTGTTGTGTTATGCAGTGTATGAACTCACTGTAAAACACAATTCTTATCCTAAATATCTTAAAGGAAGATTCTGAGGCATCTTTTCTGTTGTCTTAATTTCTCTTCCACTCAAGCTGGAAGGCATACAAGTAAGCCAAAACTAAATTCTGAAAATCTGACCCTGTGCCTTCTCTAATAAAAAGAAAAATAAAAAGAAAAACTGATCAAAATTGTCAGAAACCCTTGTGTCCTGTCTCCCAGTACTAATACTGTAGCCATGAACTCAGAGTAGGGTATTTCACAATAAGAAAAGTGGTATGAATACGTTGTAGTAGAGATTTCCTGAGAAGGCTTTTCAAAGACTTTTTCATTTGATACAGTCTTTAGTTTTCCCAGATAAAAAGAGATTTACGTTACAGAAGCATTTTAATGAATTGCAAAGATACTTCATCACTGGAAGAGACTGTTTAGCAATGTCCAAAAGGGATGGGAACTAGATGTGAGACTTAGAAATGATCCTAATTCTCTGTTTTGTATAGTGACAGGTTTTGTTCAAGGGATTCCTAGAAACCCCTGAAAGCACTGCTGCTGTTCCTGTCAGTGAAACAACCAAACCAACTGAAACCAAAACAAGTTGCCTACAGGAAAAAAATGAATGTGAAGTACATGAATGCATAATGAAATATACGGCAAGAACTAAAGACTATCTAAAGATGAAGAAAGAAAAAGTCTTCACAGCTGCAGATGCTGACAAATCTAGTCAAAATAAATTCAAATCATCGTTGTCTGTAATGGACTCATCACTAGCCTCGAATTAAACCTTTTATTATCCCAGTTTCTATTTCACATTTAAACTCATTTATAAACCTGGTATATTCTGACACTTTCCCCACACTAAACCAGTAACCTGCTCTGCCTGTAGCCCTTGCTATAAGCTTCCCTCCCTTGCCAGGGCTTTGGCAGTCCTGGGCTCCCAGAGAGGCCAGGAGCCTTTCAGGAACAGGATAATGGGAAGATGGGTCATTTCAGCATGGCTGCTGGTGGCCGCTGATGCCAACAGGAAATCTCGGGAGTGCTGAGCAATTTTCCAGTTCTTAGTGTATGGGATTTTCTTCACAGTCAAGGGATTTTCTCTGCGTGGTGATTCCCAGGCTGGAGACAGAGAAAGGATTCAACCTTTTGCTGGGAAGTGGTGCAAGAGAAGCTTTTCACATTTCAAGGCACCTCAGTTTTAGTCAAAAGGAAAAGAAGGGGAAAATGGCCATCTGTGTCTACTAGATTGCGTAGAACCCCATTTTCAGAGAGGCTTCTTAAAGAGCTAACTCTTCCCATCAGAAATTTGACTCCAAGGTTAAATAACATTCTAATTTTAAAAGCTTTTTAAAGTCTTACTGAGGCAGGCAGCCTTTCTTGGCCCTTAGTGGCTTCAGACAGAACTCTTCCATTAGTCTCCAGCTCTGAAGTATCCTAATTAGACCTAAAAGTTAGGCAAAAAGTAAAAGGAATACTGCTCCTCCCTTTGCAGAAACTGTCTTTTTAAGATCCTCTGCTAAGAATATAAACACACTTGGATTTCCTGATAATTAAGGCTTTTATTTAT
>NW_008795364.1:1060798-1071182 GCF_000699145.1 Aptenodytes forsteri | reverse complement strand
TGAAAATTAGGCTTTTTTTTTTTTTTTTTTTTAACAAAAGGGCTGCAACACACGTCTGTCTGCTCTCTTTTCTCTTACAGCAAGGATTTTACTTTTTCTTAAGTCAAAAGAAAAACCAGGGAAAGCTAGACCAAAACCTCAAAGACAGGACCTATAATTTCCCACAAATATGGATGATTTATGTCTAGACCTGTACCAAGCATGTACATTTCAAAGCAGTTGATGAGAGTTTGTGAGCTTAAGTGCAAATATGGAGGCCCAGGCTAGCAAGTCTTTCTCACACAGAAAAAAAAAAAAAAAAATTGCTGAAAATCAAGTAGAGAAGGTTGGTCATTATGTAGAATCTTTACAGGAGATATGAATATGGGAATATGAGAAAAGTTATTAAACACTCCACACATTAATTACTCCACAAGGTAACTCAATATAATACAGTTGATTTCAGCAGAGTTATGCTAGGTTATGACAGCTGCAGAGTCAGCCCTGCAGGCTGGCTTACCAACTCAGTGCAAATGATAACCTTATCAGAAATATAATAATTCATTTAAAGAAATATAATAATCATTTAGAGACATGGTCCTTCTCTCCTCCAGTGAAGGAAATGCAAGTCCTGGGAGCTTTCTGAAGCAAGGATATTGCAGGGAGGGCAGCAGAGCCAGTGAGATGGAAAGCAGTGAGATGGCACTTGTGGCATCATGGCATTAACATTTTACATTAACTTACAGTAACAAAACAATTGTCAGTCCATGTGTAAAGCCTTGGGCAGACAGCTCAGAATTGTACCTTTATATTATCCATTACATTTGTCAGGTAGCAAGTGTCCAAGATCTTTGATATTTTGGGAGTAAGTGGAAACATAATGATAGGCAAATGGGACACTAGGACAGCATGGATATGGTATATTAGAGCTTTATTTTGATGTACTTATTCATCTTCTATCTTTGGCATATTACTGGAAACAAGCAAGACAGCGATACATACCATGGTATCATGGCAGCACAGGAGCAGAGATTTCACTGGAGGTTGCAGACTGATGACTGGGGAAAGGGGGGAGAACAAATGCGTATCGCTTGCACAACTGACAGAGCAGAAATGCAGACCTCAGCCAAAACTTGAAGGCGAGACCAAGTAGGTCAGTCAGTATAGTGTAATCTGAGCACAGCGTATGCTGATGTCCTCTGGATTCTCCAGAGGTGGCAGATGTCTTTTGCCTAGCTCAAGCAAATACCATTAGGGCAACAAGAAAGGACTCAGATGAAAAAAGGCAAAATTTAGTTATGTTTTACTGCTTATGCACTATTTCTTTGTTTTGCAGCTTTTCTTCTGCACCCCAGTATTCCTTCATGTTTTCCTTTGTGTACCATAGCAAATAACCCATGTACTTCAAAATGCTTTGATTTCCTTAACTGTATGGTTTATTTTGTGATCTAAAGTGAAGAGGAAGCATTAAAGTATCACTGCTGCACACAATCTTTCAATGATAAAAAATGATAAATTAGAAAAATGGCAAAATCACTGTTTCAGATAAAAAAAACATTCAGAAATACAAAACCACTGAGGCTGGAAGAATTTACTTTAAGTTCATGGCTATCTATATTCTGTAAGACATGATCTTCACTCCAAAATCAAGTAATCAGCGGTGCCTGGTGCAGCGCTTCTACTCCCATGTAGTTATAAATGATGTTCCCTTACTAAAAAATCCCTCCCCATCCCCTATAAGTCATCTGCACATCTTCAAAAATGGATGAGAATGCATTCTATGACATTGTTATATGGAATTTAGAACCTCTTATTGGTGAAATGCATGAACTGTGATGCTTGCAGCTATGACAGAAAATAGAAACTGGATGACTAAAAGGGAAAATGAACTAAAGGCTACTACAAACTTATTGCAAATAAGTTGCAACATATTCTAGTCCATCTTGTTTTGAAAACTTGACCAGGGTTTCTACCAAGGAAGCAGAATGCATAAAGGACATCTGATTGTTCAAGCCTGGACAGTGTTTTCCATGAGGAAAAGAAACTTCAACATTTTGCACACACTTTTGGGATGTCTGTATCGTTACCTAGATTTGTCCAGTCAAATACCCAGGACCTGATTAACATGTGTATGGCCTTTGGCCCAATTTCCCAGAAAAGCAAAGCAAACCAAACCAAACCAAGAAAAAAATCAAACAGCTTTCTCCTTTCCCCAAAAACAACAGCAACAAACAAGAAGATTCTTAGCAAAATAATCAGTGTGTCAAAAATGACAATAGATTATATTGATAGTCTGGTAGTTTTAAAGAATTTCTTTCAGATTTTCAGTATTTTCAATACACTAAATGTATTTTGGCAATAGATTATAGGTTAGCTTTGGAAATATTTAAGCACCTGAACGCATCTACCTGAATAACTACAAAGAAGAGGAATTATCAAGAGACCACACACTTGAAAGTACTGCGCAGATGACTAGACAGGCCTATCATGCAGATGATGAGTTAATTGCTACTAGCTGAATCAGATCATAGACTTTGACATAGGCACTTGTCACTTCTCCTGAGTAGTAAGGGTCAATGAGTATACAAAGTTAACATCTCTTGAAACTCGTGTCGTCAGCAGTGGCGACTAAAGAACATGTCAAAAGTTGCCTATCAGAATGGAAGTTTCCTGAACATGCTTCATATATATGCAGCTAACAATTCAATAAACACATTCAAGAAGCAGACCCAAAATACTGGATTTTACCACATGTATAGTAAATTGAATCCCGTTTAGAAAAAATTGTTAAAGAATCCACTATCATCATTACTTTAACTATTACTAATATTGTTAGCTATTATTACAATATTTTAGAGTACCCCCTCAAGTGCTGGCATACTGGTGGAAAGAAGTAGTTATATACCAGCTAATACTACTGTTACCTGATGTGGCACTTGGAGTTAACAACATGCCGCCAGATAACATGGGACAAAAACATACAGGTGTGGTTTTGATAGCTTTGGTTGCAGAACTCAAGATGGGCTGTGCACACACTTTTTCTCCATTAGAAGACATTGGTGAAGCTCAGAGGTTGTTAGAAGTTTGGAAAACAGTTTTGTTTTGCTTTCTGTAGTTGTGAAGGCAGCAATCTCAATCCAATTCTGCTGGTGAGTTTATTATAAAAACCCAACAACAACAAACTAAAAGACTTGGCTCTGCAAAGAAAATCATCCACTTTGTTAAAACTGAATCTCCAAATGTTCCAAGTCTATTGCTTCTCTATTTCTCTTACAGAGCGATGAATGAAGCACACAAGTACTGATGATTGGCTGGACTTGTTTGCAACAGCTGCAGGAGGAGTTGCCAAATCTGGTTTCATATAAGATAGCCTAAGTGCCTGATAAGCATTAAAATTCATTTCCATTCTTTAGCACACATAAAAGTACACTATTGCCATAGAAAATATGACTAAATCCTTAAACGAAGTATGCTTTTCTTGGTCAACTTGCTTCATGCTGTAGCAAGAACTTAATCGACGAATGTCACCTCCTTCATGGCTCACTTGACCTTACTGTCAGGTATTTTCTATGAACAATTGCCAACATTTTTTTTCATAATATGCTGCTAGAATCCTTCAAAAGCTCAGTGGCAAATACATCTAAATGTGTATGGTAGTGAAGTAATACCTTCTTTTGAAAACAATCTTCCATAGAAATCCCTCTCAGAATTAAAACTGAAAGGAAAAAAAAAGAAAACCCACCGCAAACTAAATGCTCAGCTAAGAGGCAGATTGTATTGCAGCTGTTATTTCCCTGTTTTATTCACCGTTGCTTTTCTCCCTTCAGCTGACTGCCCTTTCTTTAATGTAGAAAAATCTACAATTGAAAGGTGGCCATTTCTGTCTTTGAAACTGATGGCCAAACAACAGCACTTAACCCTTTGGCAAGAAGCCCATGAGCTGCTGTCTATTAAGACATAGGAGCCAGAGCCATTGTTCTTTGTTCTTGCTCTATAAAAAGAAAGAAAACGCAGGCTGTGTAACACTTTGTGTGACGCAGCCTTCTCCCACCTAAGTGCCAATACAATCCACTGTTTTTTTCCCACATGCTTCAGAGTACATTGTACTTTGGGGTCATTCAGAGCAAGCACCTGTCAGGTGGTAAAGTTGTCTGAGAACCCTTTATGTCCTATTCTGATTCTTTCACCACATTTTTCATTGTAGTAGCTGGACGCCTCCCAGTACTCTATGAAGAGATATGATGAACTTTTTTTTTTACTCCTCTCCAGTGTATAAAGCATGCTGGATTTTTCTTTGAACACGATATGTACACACACCTACATCCACCCACATGTATGATATCAGAGAGGATAAAATCAAGGAAATGTGCCTTGCACTTGAAGCAGAAGATAAGCTGCAAAAGTCCTTATTTCTTGCAGAAGGCCTTTGCAGTCCCCCACAAAGGAAAAATCCCTACTGTAGAGAGTTTCTTTCTTCTAGGGGAAAGAAATTTGTCACTGCGGTTCACTATCCTGGCTAACTATTTTGGTGCCTTAGTTCTTCAGTTAGGCAATCTGAACATAAGGTTTTGAACGAGGAGTGAAGGGCTGGGTGTAACCTGGTGCTCTGTCGATTGCTGTCCTGGGAGGCAGAAGACAAAACCTCCGTGTCTGAGTTTCTGAGAAGAGCTACATGTTTCCTATGCTCTGGTCTTCCTGCCTGGGTATGCTGGAGTCATTCTGTTCTCCACTGCTACCTGCTCAAATGCCATTAATTCAGAGATAATTCCATTTTGCCTGTTTCTCTATCACTAGCTCCCTGGATATTTCCATGAAAGTTGAACTGCTGTTGCTAGGGAGATAATCCATTTCTGCTGATTAGTCACCCTCTGCCGTCATAAGTGACTTTAGAGCTAAATAGTTCACCTGGCTGTGGGTTCTGATGTCACAAGGACTGGGGCCCCACGCCAGAGCAACTGGAAATCAAACAGAACAACAGTGCCCATAAAAACAAGACAATTCTTTCAAAATTATGGTGAATTTTTTGGGAAAATCAGTGTAGAAATAAAAAAAAGGGATTTTTTTAAAAATCTCTCAGTCATTTAATCTTTTTAAAAACTAAATCCAACCTTTACTGACATTTGAAAGCACTAAGGAAATGAATTAATTTTTTGGATGGGTAGAATCCTTTCTATGGCACAAATTCATTTTTTGGACTGATTTTCTATTAAGACACTCTCACAAAATGAATTTCTAGTTTTATTTTAAAATCTATTCAGTTTTGAATGAGTCACTCATTGCCTACACATAAGGGAATCTTGCAGTCCAAATACTATTTAAGACTCAAAATGAAACCATGTTTTATGTCTGAATAGTGAACTATAATTACCTCAGTTTATAACTGTCAAGGAAAAAAAAAAAAAAGAAAGGAAAAGAAAAGAAAAGCAAAGCAGCAGACTTTATTCATCCACACAGCAGATACTATTCACCCTTTACTTGGAAATCTACAGACTGACCCCCAAAACTAAACAGGAAATCCAGAATTCAGGAATGTCAAGACAGCAGAAGATGGAAGCATATGCTGTTTCCCACAAATTACATAGTTCATGCTTTTATGAACTCATTTAACAAGTTTAGCTATAGGGTAAATGTCACTCTCTGTGTTAGACTGTATATCTGGATCTCTGTCTCATTTAGACAGACAGAACGAGGTGACCTGTAAACTAAGAAATCATTTTTCTCCAAACCAGACAATTTGAATTCAATAACCTGACAGCAATATGTTTATACAGTGTAGTGTTTTACAAGAATCCTGATGTGCATGGTAAGTAGAAGGTAAAAAGAAATGTGATAAATCTCAGGGCATAACTATTGCTTTGGTCAAGAGTAAAGTATTTTCCTTTTACCTTTTTTGTAATTCTGGGAATTTTCAGTTCAAGCCCATTTTACAAACTAAAAAATGTGGGTTTATTAATTTTATTATTTGTAATCCCAACATATCTTTCTGCTCTCCTAAGACAAAGGGCAGCAGAATATAACCCTCATTGTAGAGGTGCTGCTATATTAAGCAGAAGTATTACTTTGCTAGGTGAAGGACAGGATTCTTCACAGTACTGAGAATGTTGCCCTAAAATTTCTAAATTGATCTATTTTATCCATTTTTTTGGTATCTTAGGAAAAGTTCACAGGGATCAGCATCTACCCAGCAGGTGAGATGTTTAGGAGTTTAGCATATGTGGCTTTGCTTTAAAGCCATCTTACAGTCCCTGGAAAGAAATATGCATATCACTTTCCTCTCTGTATCGATCTGATGTTAAACTCCATTGACAGCAATAGGAATAGCTACAGAAATATCTGTTCTTCTGCTTTATTTAGGTGCCCTTGCATCGACATTTAATCTTAGTCAGTCAAATGGGATAAGGAAAAATTTCATATAGAAGATGCTTGTGACAATTGCTCCACAATGAGGTTAAAGCAAAACAGATGACACGTTTTCCCAGCAAAGCATGATGCCATTTTTTATGATAATCCATTTTGCTACAGAATGCAGTCAATGAAAGGTTTCTTTTTCACAAGGAACAGTATGAATAGAAAGTCTTAATTTTTTTTTAATCTCCTTCTACTGTAGCCATGTAGACTGACAGAAAGAAGCATATTTGATGATTTTTTTACAAAATAATAATTAAGCAAGAGGGAAGATGTGTCTACATTTTTTATGCCTAGTCTGAGAAAGCCAGTCAGATAAAGTCAGCATTTAAAGCTTCAGTAAGTGTGCATGTGAGATATCAAGAACGCATTTGCTGACAGGCATGTCAGTTTACAGAGTTAGTAATTATTACAGTATTTCTTCAGAGTGAGGAAAAAATAGTGAAAAGAAAAGAGAACACTTCATTAAATATTAGAGGAGGAGGTATGACAAAGCTTAGGAGGTCTGTGTAGTAGTGGCACACTACAAACAAGAATGGGTTAATTCCCATTAAATACAAATAATAGAGCCTTATTACCTGCCAGTAATTCTAGTCCTGTTAAGAAGATGCTGGAATTGTTTCTTAACTCTTTGACTTTATCTGCCATTTTAAAGTGCATGTATATAACAGGCTGGAAGAATGATCTAGCTTATTTCTATATGTTTTGCCAGAACAGGAAAAACATAAAGGAATTACTTGAAGGAACAGAAAGAAATGTCTGCGATGGAAGTTTTAAAGGATATTTTTTCTGATTAAAAAGAAAAAAAAGACTGAGAAAGACTAGCAGGGGAAAATGTGTTCAAGTAATGTGTTTAATTTCTGTTTCCCCAGCTCAAACGACTGTGCATTTTAAACAACGTTAGGAGGTCCATCAGCGTGGTATTGGAGTTCAGTGTAATGAGTAAAGGTTTCCAGTGCTATCCCCATGAATGACCTCCATTGTCACCTTAAGCGAGTTCCCACTTCCCATCGTTTATCTGGCCAATTAATAAACCATACAGGCCAAGGACCATCAATCACTCTGTGTGCCTCCTATGAGGGGCCCTGTCTCTGGGAGGCAATATATCCTACTGGAATACAAATTACAATAATTCAATAAAAAACAGTTGAAGAAGCAAAAGAAAAAACTTATCTGACATGACTGTGAACAGATTCCTGAATGGTTTATTTGCAAAAAAGCCACTTTACATCAGGTAAACTGGTTGGCAAATTTGGATCAAATTTAACGATAGTACCAGCTGATTATTGAAAAAGAAGAAACTATACTGAAATTTTCAAGTATTGGGAACAATTCATTTACTGGGAAAACTGTCAGGGAAATTCGTGTGTCATTCACAAGTCAAGGGGGAATTCATCCTTTTCAATAGCTTGTGAATTCACAATGGATGTGGGAGGCCACAGTTCCAATATGTACATTTCCAGAGTGAATTTACAGCAACTTGAACCACAAACCCTAGTCTTGCATGAAATAACAGGACGCTCCTTAAGGGAGTTATGGACCATGCTTATGAATATGTGCTCTTATTTAAAAAGGACAAAAATAAAATGAAGAGTTGTTTTCTTGAAAAAAAAATTGTGTTGCCTATTAATGTATCATTCAAAATGTGTTGATTTTCAAATTGACAAGCTATCAATTTTTATTTGTTTATTGTTGTTGTTGTTGTTATCATTTTTCAACAGGGAAACTAGGAAATCCCCAAGAACAAAATTTTTCCCAATTTTTTCAAACACATGCAAAAATAAAAATATTGACAGAAAGAATCTTTGAATCTGTGATCAATTTTAATTGCAGGTGAAAGACTTACAGTTGGGTGATTTCTGCTCTTTTCATGGAAATCATACTGTATTTTGCATTTTTGTATAACTTTGTAAAGTAGTGACAGTGACAATTTTTATTGACGTCACTTTCTGTTTTAGAAAGGACTGTGTTTAAAGTTTTCCCTTGATCATCCCAACTTATTCCAGTTTGGTTCATATCATGGAAAGACGTTGGAGCATGCAACAGGAATATTTTTGGATGAAATTGTACTTAAAGATGTGCCTCTGAAGCACGCTCACTTCTGCTAGCAATCCCATGCATGGAATCAGACTAGAGCTAGTCCAAAGCTAAGCGCCAAAGCACACATGGTATGGATGTTGTGCTCTCAGCACTGACTGTTACCTGATCCTAGTAGGTAACATGACTTGTCACTGTAAACATAAGCGTAGATGATCATTACAAATAAATAACCCTAAATCATAAGATTTTAATATCGCTGACACAGTTATGAATAACTGTAGGAAGGCTGCTGGAGAAAACTATGAAATACGAGGACCTACTACCATATATAGTGCTAATCACAGCTGCAATAATGGTACAATTGCAATAGCCTACTTACAGCATTAACTTCAGTAAAATATTTGCAATCATAATACTAAATAATGAAGTAAAATAAAAATTAAAGTTACTAATACCTGCGTGGATTTTAACACTTTTTGTGATATTTTCATAAATACAGATTGAAATGAAGACTGTAGTGACCTACATGGAGTGTCTACCACAGTTCTTTTCTATCTGCTAAACCTGAAAACAGTAGTTTATGTAAGAATTGCAGCTCTAGTTATTCACAGTCCTTTGTGAAATCGTAATTTTGGGTTTGGATTCACAACAGGAAGTATGAATAGAAATGTAAGAGTGTGTTCTACTACACATTAGTAGGAATGCTTGGCTTGCTAATTCAATTCAGAGACTTTAACCTACTGATACCGACTCTACCAGTCGAGGTGGAAACCTATCAAACACAAAATACTAGCTTCAAATACATTGCTCAAATAGTAGAGACTGTAGGATAGGTGACAACCTGAAACTGAAAGTGAAAGTTTACACAAAACCCCAATAAATGAATCAGCTGAGCGTCCTGATGCTCCCCTTTCCATATCTCAATAGATGAAACAAATCTCCCTTTAACAGGTCAATAGTCAAACTTTCCCCTGCCTTCAGCTTTGTGAATCCTTTATATCTCCACAAAGTGAACAGGACACTTAAGCCTGTCATGACTCATTTGTGCTGCTCTAGCAGTGCAGAAATGCCATAAAGTATTCCCGTTTCTCCAGTATAGTTTAGAAGTTTTGGTGTTCCTCAATGCATGCATTTGAACCTTTCCAGTTCTTCCTTGTAGAATGTTTACCTTTGTAAAACCTTAAAAATTATGGACTTGCCCTCATAGCATGAAGGGGGTCTGAGTTATACAGTCTATTACACCGTCTGGGACTTTGGCTTTCTCTTCTGTTCCCAGCCATGCATGTAAAAGAAGCAGGGAGCGAGACACTCTGTAAAACATTACAGATTCTACCTGTTTGACAAAGCACCTGTTTGAAGGGGCACACATAGCTGACATAATGACTATCAATGTATGACATCATGCCAGGCTACGTTATAGATACAGATCATTGTTAACCTTAAGAATCCAGCAACATCATAGCAAAAGCTACATGAAATCACTTTGAATTTGCCTGTAATTAGCTAAAGGGCACAGATGAGTACACAGAAGAATAACTACTTGTTCTTGTTTTAACATCTGGTAATTAAGTGGAGAAAAGCGGTGGTTTCTTGTGGGAAAATAATTTACCCATTAATCTTAACCACAGTAACCTAGTCACAGCATTTGGATCAAATTGCAGAAAGGATAAAAGGCACTGGCAGCATTTTATTTCACATACTGATATCCAATCTGCATTTATTTTTCTGCATAATGTTCTTCATAGCCTCATGAGGGCTTTAGTACAGGGAGAGAATAGGGTTACAAAGACAGAATGCATTGCAAGGACATACGGTAAATGCATACTCACTTACACTGAGACTGGAAGAGGGGGAAAATGAACTGGAACTCACAATCTTATTAGAACCCACACGTGAAATTTTACTCTTCTTCTGCTTCCTCCCCCCCCCCCCTCATAATTTCAGCGCCAGCCGTGTCATT
>NW_008795364.1:1048558-1060787 GCF_000699145.1 Aptenodytes forsteri | reverse complement strand
CCTTCTCCTGCTCCCCCCCCCCCCCCCCGCTTTTTTTTTTCATTCCCCCGGGGCAATACAAAACCATTTGTTTCAGCTATGCCCCACTTTTAACTTAGAAATCAGATTCTTAGCCCAGAAATTCTCATATGGTTTTATTCTTTCTATAACAAGAAATGTTAGGACATTAAATACAGTATATAGTGTATAGACTGGGTTTTACCACTATAATAAGCAGTTAGGTGGTAAAATACTGAAATTAAGAGAGTTGCATCAGCATGAAGCTGGTATAATGTACAGGGAATCAGTCCCATTCTGGATTCATATCAATGCACAATATGAAAAAGAGAGACGAGAATAAAGGCATGTTTATGGCTTGCCGATATAACCAGCACCTCCTACTGCATATAACTTCATTTTAGCAAATGGAAATGATTTATTCAGATACAGTACCTACATCTTTCTAGCAAATTCTTTTACAGTAATTCCATTTGAATGCAGACATCTGCTGAGAAACCATAAAGTATCAATTAAGCTTTCTCTATGTGTCATTTAACTGAAGTGTTTTCATCATGGACATGACCATTGCCTAATTCAGGATCAATTTGTATGCAAACCAAACCAATTTTTAAGTATTTGGAATCAATCACTCGACTATTGAAAGCTCCCCATATTTGAAATATTGAAGTTACCTATTCAGTGAGCTCCATTTATGCTGTGCACTGCATAAGGCAGGAATTTTGTGAAAAACTGCTGTATGATTATGTAATTAATTCCAATGCAGATGTACAAAGGGAGCACTGGTAATCTTCATTACAGCTTTTCCTTAGTCTGAGCAGCTGGCTTTGCAATCTTACCTTTCATTGAACAAAGCAGTGCTGCTAGTTTAATACAATTGCCTAGAGTTTTTCTTTTTTTTTAACGAGCAAAATAATAACTAAAAATTCCAGTATATGGATGCATATTGTCTCCCATATTGATTAACAACAAGATATATCCTGGAACAAGTTAGAAACCTTATTTTTCTCTATTTTTTCTGTGCAGAAAATGTTGATTTTTTCATTAGACTCCCAGATGGATTTTTTTTTTTCCAAAGCAAATGGACGTTTCCTGTGACCCTTTTTATTTTCCAAGTGAAATGCACAGGCCTCTGCCACTTGAGCTAAAGTATTTGCAAGTCATCCCCTGGCTATGCTTCCCTATGGAAAAGACAGTGGAGAGAGAGGTAATGCAGTGCTCTGCTAGACCACCATGTCGTCTCTCAGGTCTCGCTCACACCAACGCGTTACCTAGATAAATAAGACAGACAGTCGTGCTCCCAGCCTCTGCGCATCAGCCTGACCCAGCCTAGAAGCCAAGTCGCCCTAAGTGCGGTGTTATCCTATAGATAATATATCCTGTGACTTTACAGCTTCTGCATTAAACCTGGCTTCACACAAAAGCACTGACAACCTACAGCTATCTGCACTTGTTTGTACATGTAGGCATACATGATTCCTATACTTTGCTATATGCTATGCAAATTATACCTTGCTAATGCATTTCACAGTGGTTTGAGACAGTAGAGGAAAACAGATCCAAGCATTCGCTCCAATATCAGAAAAGGAAAACACTGTAGTAATTATAAACTTCTCTATTATTCTCCACAATTGTTTTTTGATTTCTTCTCCTTTTCCTTCAGAGCTGAAGTCCTGTCATGCTCTCCTTCTGCTCCTGTGTATGCCCAGATCACGTCTTCTCAGACCTGACTTTGTCTCTCCGTTGCCATTCCCTTCACTCCTTTCCTCTCTTTTCTCCTAACATGCTCAAGTATGATTTTCAGAAGTTTGTGACTTTGATCTTCTGGAGCAGAGTTTCACAGGATTTTTTCTCTCCCAAATAAGCTTTCCATCTAGTAAGACAGGCACTGAGTGCCAAGAAGGTACTACGCACTGAAGTAAAGTATCTGTGGCTGGCTTGCAGGGCTGACTCATCCTCTCCTTGTAACCTCCCTCTCACTCAAGTGTCCACGTCCCAGCCAGCGTTTTCAGAGGAACCACCAACACGTCTGTCAGAAAGTGAACAAAGACATACAGCTGCAATATACCGGCAGTGCTGGGAAGATCCCAAGCTGTTTCTTCCACTTTTCCTTTCTTTTGGCAGCATTTATGCTTCACTCCCTTCCCCTGTGCAGAGTGAGACGGTGGGGAGTTGCAGGAGACTCCTGCAAAATAAGCAGGATGATACCGAGTGAAAGTCTTCCTGGTCGGCCTGGCTGCTAATCTCCTGCTAATCTCCTGCTCTGACTGGGGCTATCTGGGGGAAGAGGAGCCATGAGCAATCTTCGTGCCTGATACCTGAAGCATAAAGCCACATGTTTAAAATTAAACAATTTCTCAGCAACATGTCCAACGATGTTCCTACCGGTAAGGAGCTGTTCAAGTTCCATGAAACTTAAGCTTGTGTTTAGCTGAAAGGACAGGTATTTTACAGAAATGGCATTTGAACCAGAATAATTTTCTGGGTAATTTAGTATAACATTTCACATTTTGAAACAGATTAATATTCTACCAAGTGGCTTTTAGCAGGATTTGCAAAGCTAGGCTGCGAGTGCTTCCTGTCAAGCTGCCACACAAACAGACTGGACTTTTTCCCATTGAGAACCGCTCCTCCGAAACATGGCTTTTGGATGAGAAGCAAACATCCTTCTGTTACTCACATGTGTTCTGAATTTCATCAAAATAAAACAGAAATTATCACAGAGAACTGGAATATTTCCCACCTCATACCTATGTTCTCACTGCATCAGACTGCTGTCTGGTTCTGATAATCATGTTCAGGGGTGAAGAGGTGCTCTGGTTTCCCTTGCATTTCCACGCAAGCTGCTTGTTGGGATGACGGGTGGGTGCAGAGCTGCTGCTTTCTTCCCAGCAAGTAACTGCGGTAAGCTGGAGAGCAGCTTGCCCCCAGGCTGACACCTCAGGAGACCCAACTTTCTGGGTGACCACCCCTGTGTTTATGAAGCAGGTCAACAACATTCTGGGTTTGAAACCAAAACACGTTGTCAAAGTTTATATTCTCTCCCTCTGTCAAGAGATTAAAAGCACTTATTTAATGGATCATTGAGTTCAGAGACTATGCAAGATGCCTTTTTCACATTTTCATCTATAGAGTAAGGGTAGCTTCTGGTAATAAAAGTTGTAAAACATGTAAAATTGATGAACAAGTTTTTTTTTTTTTGCTAGAGAAAGTACATCTATTTTTAAACAAAGTGTATATCTGCTTTTCCTAAGATAATGAGTCTGGAGTTCTATTAGTTTATTGTTTTGTCTCCTAAAATAATTATATGATAGGCCAAAGACCTCAGATTTATAATCTTGTTCTGGAAATGTAAGTAATATTTTTTAGATCTGACAACTTGCACTTTCTTCAAACTTTTTTTTTTAAAGCAATTGAGACTCAGCCCCGCTAAAACAACTTGTACCTGATTCACAAAGTTGTTTGTTTTCACTAAAAGTCCTTAAAAACTCTGATAGTCTTGATTAAACTTTTAAAATTATTTTGTTTAAAAATAAAAAATAAGCTTGCTTTTCTAAAGAATATTGAAGTTGCTTGAAACTGAATTAAAAGTTTTATTTCAAGCTGAAATTCTCACAAAACGACCTATGTTTTCTTCTGCCAACGCAGCTCTTCTCAAGAGTTTAGCTTGTAGAAACCTCAGATTAAATATGTTCAGCATTAGTTTATCTCTGCTTCTACTGAATTGGTAGAAATTTTACAATCAGCATTAGTGGGGAAAGACCAATCTTTTATTAATTTTAACTCTGTCCCACTAGAAATCCAACAGATCAAAAATTTTTGGAGAGTGAGATTTTTTTCCTCAGGGCATAAGAACAAGCTTTTAATTGTCATGCCTAAACCTGGGTAACGTTTATTCTGTTGTATTGCAAGGAATGGAGGGAACTGACCTCAATGGCATGGTTATGTGTGTTCAATAAATGTTTTCTTAAAGTATGTATCACCTCAGTTCTTTGGGATAAAAGGCAATAGCTGATAAGAAAGTACAGTCCAGAAAACTGCTATTGTCCTGAATGAACATTAAAAGCCATGAAGGTTTTATTTTCCATGTTTATCTTTTCTTCTGTGATCTTTTATATATTTATGTTAGTTCTATTTCATGAAAGGATTCTGTAAAGAAATTCTTTAACCACATTAAATGTATTTTATTTTACATAACTAAAGATTTGGAGAATACAGAATGGTCTTGTCCTAATGATGCCAAAATATACTCTCACACTAATTCTAAGGAAGCTCCAGAGCTTTGGGCCTGCGCCTAAAATGACACAATGGATACAGAGGATACAGTGCAAAATTGGCTTAAAGTTGTTGATAGTTGAAGATATTTTCTTCATTGTCTCCATTCATTTCATGTGTCTGAAGAGTGTATCATATAAGTCTGTGATTATAATGTAAGGGGGATCATATCCATTATCACCACCCCTACACAGTAGGTTGGTAGCAATTTCACTGCCGACTGGCTCAGCAAGAGACACTGAACTAAGCAGGAGGACAAACTAGAAAATCAGTCCCTTCACAACACATAGTGCTTAAGTAAGTGTGTGGGTGTCTGTGTAAAAACAGCTTTTCCATATTGGAGAAAGGCTGTGGTAGTATTCTCTCTGCTTTGTTATCCCTTGAAGGAAACTTCAGTCACCAGGACTGACAATTTGACACTTTGAATTTAATTTAATGGCCACAAAATCAAATCAAGTTTTGTCATCAGTGATGCAACTTCAAGTGTAGACATATATTTTTCCCTCTCACTCTCTTCTGAAAATGTACATATGACTGTAAATTGCTAATTAGCTCTGGGAGTGCTGTATACCCGTAAGCAGAACAGAGGCACTTGGGATGTGCATTAATGTGAATAACATACTGAGTGGCTCCTGTATAAATTCCAGCATAACCCTACAGTGATGAAGGGATAAGACTTCCTTAGGTGGCTGGATGTCTCTTCACAAGGTGCCCCTTCTGACATACCCAGAGGTATTGCCATAACCAGTAGCACCTTGGAGTGATGTAGGCCCGTCACAGCTATTGGCAGCATAACATCTGTCAGCCTCTAAAGAGGCACTTCTAGAAAATGCATAATCAACACTAACTTTGCCTAGAGGTTGTTACATGCAGCATGAGATTGTTTCATGCTCTAACCTATGCTGCTCTGAGAAGAAGAGGTGGCTTTTTTACATAATCAACAGTAACTAACAGTAAAATGGCTTTTTCCCCCTCCTAGGTGTTTGTAAACTGAACTCTCCTCTCTACACTTGGTGAACAATCAGTCCACTTCAAGACAAATAATTTAGTTATCCTTTCTGACTTTGGGCGCTGAGCTTGAGAGCGCTGAAGCCCTAGGTTCCCTACATGAGCCACGGAAAGAAAATGGACACTGCCAGGGGAAATTCAGGCCACTGCAACGCTGACCTAATTTCCAGTAGTGCTTAATTCTCTACAGCCTGAATAAGGCTGGAGGCAATTACACTCTAAGTCTGGTGCTTCTGCTGTGTGGGATGTATGGAGGCGCCACCATTTGCACATTCACAGGAAAAATCTGGGAGTTAATCACAAAGTTAGGGTCCAGTTTCAAGCCATTTAGTGTTAACCACCTTTAAGTCCCGTTATATTCCACAGCATCTGAAAGTCCTTGGAAGCTCACAGGAAAGAAATGCTCTGCGCCTTGCAGAGCTGGGTCTGCTATTACATTAAAGCAATGTTCTGTGAAGGTGTTTTGGTTTCTCTATAATTGTTTCCCTTGTAAAATAATCCTTAGCAGCTATCCTGTATTATGACAACCAAAAGCAGCCTGGTTTAGAAGTTTTCTTGTCACAGTTTTGACTTGACAGTGCTTCTTCATAAAGAGTTAATGGTTTACAAGCCATTCTAACATATGAGGGTTTTTTTCTTTCTTTTTTTAACAATAGAATCAAAGGCAGGCTGATTCAGTGCAATATCTGATATTGCGCCATGGCATCTTGACTTTTCAATCATCTTTTAACGCTGCAATTTGCTTGCCTTGACTCATATTTAAAATCTATAGAAATGTAAATGTTGAGCCTTTTCTCAGATATTTGATACTGAGTTTATTGCAGTGATAACCTTGTAATTTAAACACAACCAAGTGGGGGAAGAGGTGAAAAAAGAACAATCTCCAATTATTGTGATGTCCTCTTTGTATGTATACACAGACATTAAATCAGAATCCCCAACATTTAGTTTAGTCTACCGTGATGTATATTCCATTATATAAACAAATCTTTCAAACATAATTAAACAAACATTCTGTCATTCCTAGGAATATTATTCCTTATGCCTTGCAAAGACTCCTGAAATGGGCCTATAGTCTGTGTATGCAAACTAATGAGATTGTACAAAACATGGCATAATTTAAGCAGGCTCCGCTTCTTGCAGTTTCCTTGATCGTTCAACTGTCCTGCTGAGCTCTGTTTGTTTGCCAGTATTGCATCTCTTGGAAACTGCAGATGCAAATAACTAACACTGAATTTTCTGTATCATTTTCTGGTGCCAAATCTCCTTTCTAGCTCTTGAATCTATAAGGATATAAAGTTTCCTTCTTACATTTTTTTTTGAAGCATCTTTCTATCTGGGTTTTGTAAATCCCTTAAAGTGTAGCATGGAGCCCCTTTGGAAATTAGTTTATGCATATAAAACCATTTCCCAGTACGCAGTTGGATGCAAAATATGGAAATGCTACAACTTATTTATCTTCCACATACCTCCCAGCCCCTCCCATGACACCCAGAATATTTTAGCAAAACATGCAGTTCAGTCCAGAAACACTGAATTTTGCCTTTGCTTTCAATGGAAGCAGAATCAGCCCCGTATCAGAACCAAAAGCATGTACCCTGTACAGTAACTGAATGACAATTTTATAAATTTTAACCCTGAGTCACCACCACTGAATAAATTTCTGTTTAATATCAGTGTAACTCCATTGATATGAATAAATTCAGACATAGAAGGTGGATGTTGAAAAAACCTGGAGTAAGCATGCCCGCTGCTTTATGTAATGATGCATCTCAGCTCTGCCAGTGGTATTACTGAATGGACACAAACTGTTACCTTCTTGTGCTAAAGCTACTTCGGTTTAGCTCATTTCTTGTTCAATGCAATCATACTGCTAATCTTATTGATGATGCTATTTCTTATACATAACTTCTTACTAATTGATCTTAAAATTCCTTACAGGGAGATCAGTGCCACAGTTTACAAAAGGGGACATGGGAAAGGTGGAGGAGTGAGGATAGGGAGGAAGGATAGTGAAGCACATAATTCCCACCAAAACCCTTTCAAATGTAGTTGAGGGTGACCTTCCCAGAAAACCCTTTCAAATGTAGTTGAGGGTGACATTATGTAGTGACATTACACTGCAGGACACCAGGAGCAAAGAGGGCAGAACCCACATTTCTAATGTCCAAGAGCAGTGCTCCCACCGCAAAACTTCTTGCCTGCAAATTTGAAATGATCTCTATTTCTTAGCAGGTAAGATTGCCATGTGCTGGCATTGCCAAATCTATATACAACAAGGAGAAGAGGAGTTTTAAATAAGGGATGATGAACAATGACTATTTTTCATTTTGCTATATTAAAGCAAAAATACTTTTCCATATGGAAATGCCAATAACTATGTGGTGCTGCACATTTATTAACAATGTCCTGGCAGTTTTCAACAAAGCACACACTCAGTCTCTTATCCACAGCTGTACTCTTCAATGCCAGTGATAAATTTTTTTAATAAACGTTATTGTATTGCCAATAATGACACAGATATTGGTTACTTTGTTAAAATGATGAAATAGTAGATACTCAGGAGTCACACCCAAGAGTTAGCTTTCATATGGTACATGAATGACAAGTTATAAAACACTTTTTTAATTTAATGAGAGTTGAATCTTCTGTAAAATCTCAAGCCATGCACTGAAAATTTACTCCCTGTTGTCAAAAATATAAACAAAATACTCAATAGAATGATATTTCTGCTTAGATTTTATAGAAAAGCTTATTTATGCTCTTGAGCTTCTATTCTAATATTTTGTGAAGAGAAGAACTTTCAGAGCACAAAGAAAATTGTGCTTTCATTATTTACAGTTTTAAAGAGGCCCAATGTCACAAAGGAAAGGAAACTCAGTGGGACAGATGAGTTCTCAACCAGAAAAGTTAAAAATACCCAGCATTAGAAGTATTTCAGCAGCGGCATAATGCCTTCAAAGATTTCTCAGCAGGTAGCTGAGGCAGGTGCCCTGCTACATGTCTTTGTTGTTTACAGTTTGCCTTTCTCCTGCCCCACAGATGCCAGGCAGCCGTCCTCAGAGTTTGAGCCGTGATAAGACTCCAGTTGCATCCTTGAAAGGTGTTTAAATTATGGCTTAATCAGGTGCATAGTCTTTAAGCACATTTATTTGCAGTTAGCTATCTTACAGCGTTAAGGACAGAAGGATATAGAGCAAGCAATCTTTTGCTCTTGTCAAGTAAAGGGCTGGACTTACGCCTGATCTTTTGTTGTTGAAGAGAGAAAACCCGATACGCGTTCATCGCAACATATATCTCTGCAGAGGACAGGAAAGTCAGCCAGAAGTGTCTGGGTGTAGTACTTGCCTTAAAAGGGGAATTGGCTTTCCAGCACATACTGACTGACCATCGGAGCATCTTGGAATGAGGATGCTTTTTGTAATATTAAATATTTTGAAAGTGTTATATTTTTTATCACCTCTTCCATCTCTTTAGAGGCCCCCCTTTGAGACAGGTACTATTACTTATGAGATTTCATAGGCAAGAAATCCAAGTATGCAGGTGAAATGTAGTTTACCCAAGTCCAAACTTAGAAAGGACAAACTTAGAAATGGTCTAGAAAGGGCAAGTGTAGGACCCGAATCTCTAGATTCAAGAAGAGCAAGAGGTTGTCGTGAGTGAGATTGACAGAGGGGATCTCTTTTGACAGTTCACAAGAGGATATCTTGCTATAGCTCTTTGCCACCGTTTACCTCTATGAATAAAATTTTATTTATTTTTTAAAAAAAGGGAAACTTGAATGCACTGTACTGAATATGCTTTCACATGGGATAATGGATTATCAATTACAAATTCATAAGAAAACAACAAAGCTTTTTGAATTCTGAAGAATTACAGGAAATCTGAAAAGGCATCTCCCTTCCCTCCCTCCTCCCCAAGTATTATTTTATTAATTAGGAAACGCATCAGTGCCTATTTCTTATACAGTGCATTTCACAGACGACTGTTAGATGGAACATAACAAGGATTTAACTAATTGGCATTAGCTTTCATTAGTCTCTAATGACTCAAATAAGGTAATACGAGAGTGAAATAAATTTAGACTAATGTAATATCCAATTAGGATATAATCCAAAGTAGATATTTCACTGTTTGAATATTCTTTCCTTCATTGATCCCTCCTGATGATATCTGCCTTGCATTCCTCAGCAGTACATTAGGGGGATAGTGCTCTTTCACAGGAAGAACAGGAGAATTTCACAAGGCAGAATGAGGTGCTATGTTTATTTAATCAGGCCAGTATGATGAACAGCCCCATGAGATATATTTTATTTATTTAACATGACGTCTTTATTTTTGCATAGCTCAGATGCTGACTTTTCTCTTTTCATCTTTAAAATTCCTCTTCCACCATTATTCCAGTGGAACTAGAGCCACAGCAAGATGAACATAATTTAACCAATCTCAGTCTCACAATAAGTATCACTCAAGTATGCTCAGGCAAAGAAAATCTCTTTAAACTTGAAGGTTCCCTCACAGATTTTTTCGCAGTTTCCAGGCCTACGCAGACAATGAATACAAATACAGTCGAGATCTACTGACCTGTCTCAGCTACATTTGTTGCAATATCCAAGATCTCATGCAGCATTCAGAGAGAAGTTTAAAAACTAATTTTTATAATTTGAAAGCAGTTGGGATGAGGTGTCTCCAACTTAAATGGAAATGACAATGACACCGTCTGGATATCAGTGAAGATACAGAAGATTTATGCCAGTACATTTCAAAGGAACACGTGGCTGAGCATACTTAAGCCACTAAATATTTGTTTATATATTGCACAGAATAGAAATGTGTATTAAATTCAAAAGCACAGAAGGTATTTTACAAACATGATTTATGGTCCATTTAGTTCTATATATTTTATCTAGAGCCAATATCAAACTTCTTAAAGTTCTTAAACCAGAACCTCAGAGATTCTACTGTACAGTTCAGTCTCCTGTTCTAAGCGAGAATAATGCTAAAAAATCTCTAATTTTGAAGCAAAGGACTTATTTCCATAATTCATTTTTTTAATCCAATGGGACAAATGCAAACTTGGTCTTACTCCATTGACCAGAAGGGAGTTATTCTGAGAATGGTACAGTCTATTTGCCTGTCTTATACTGTCTTATACAGTTAATCTACTTTGTAAAAGCCATACCCAAAATATTGTTTTCGTTTTCTGTTAATAATACTGTTGATACAGTCATTAATGAATACCTTGTTTTTTTCCAGAATCAAAACTTGTTTGAAACTGCAGCGCAAGCAAGAGTTCATGGCCCTTGATCTCAAAGTCTGTGGAAAGATTGGCAATGGAGACCACACCTGAGCTTTGTCATTATATAATCCATTGACTCAGGAGCTGTTTCCCTTCTGGATGCAGAAGGTCAGGATGCAGAATACTAAATTTAGGTGCAATAGAGGCTCAAACTCTATGTGTATAATAGAAAAAGCAGGGGTAAAATAAAGAAAGCTTTCAGAAAAAAGTGTAGGGCAAAGCTCTCCCTTAGTATAGGCAGGATTTCCATGACATACACTTTTTTTTCCCCAAGGTTAAATCGGGTATTTGGGTATAATTTGGGTAACCCCAAAATTAAGTAAGGAACTAAGCAGTCTTCTCTTTGAAATGAGAAAAAAAAAGTAGCACAGCAGACATGTCCATAATAAAGACAGTAGTACTTGCAGTCATTAATTATTTTTTGCAAATTGACTTTGTCAACTGGTGTGCACCTTGACATTTTAGAAAAATATAAAATAACTGAATTGTTCTTAATTCAAAATGTCAGTGGATTTACTGCTCATGTAGTCTAATATATTAGCATTATGCTACTCCTCTCATACTCTTCTCATTTATCTCCTCTAATTCCCTCTTCGTGTTACTTTTTAAACTCTACTTACTCTTCTTCGTTTGTGCATGATTTCCCACTCTTCTTCACAACATGCTCCCCTCCTTTTTCCACACTTCTCTAGTTATTTTCTGGATCTTTGCTTCTTTCTCTTAAACCTGTGGGGTTTGATTATTCCACTCAGGCATACAAAGGGAAGTGCAGACCCACTGCTGCCCCTGGGGTGTGGGGTATGGGCTCAGGGTGTTCTACTTAGGACTGTTCTGTTCAACTTGCTGCAGCTCAGCACTGAAAACTTAATCTCGCCCAACATCTACGTTCAAGAAAAGGCAAGGAAAGGAAACTTTGTTCTCAGACTTCCTGTATTTACAAATAGAAGTATCACAGAAAACTATTTTTGTGATTGCATCATCATAACTGTTATTAAGTTTCAGCATTAATGGGTCCATTGTACTTAAAGAGACACAGAAAATAATTAATAAAACTATTAATGGCACTGTCATCTGCACTGCAGTATTTTAATGCTGGTAACTTTTTTACTAGTCATTATCCTACTTCACATGGACAGAGTGTGTGAAAGGAAGCTTAATAACTAAAGAGCACTTTGCTGTTCACTAAATGTTTCTCTTTTTTCAAAGAGCTTATATTTTCTTTACAGTGTGATTAAGTCAAATTAAATTAAAACATTACTGGTGATGCTGAGTTCTTTTAGATCCAGAAATATTAATTATTGCTCCTGCTGTCATAGTTTGGAGTAAATCCTGTAGATTTTATCTGTGAGTGAAAACTTCTATATGGATAATTTCTAAGCCAGCCAATAGCACTTTTTAGATAGTATGCTCTTAGAATCATAGAATCATAGAATCATTTAGGTTGGAAAGGACCTCTAAGATCATCAAGTTTAGCCATTATCCTAGCACTGCCAAGTCCACCACTAAACCATGTCCCTAAGCACCACATCTACACGTCTTTTAAATACCTCCAGGGATGGGGACTCCACTACTTCTCTGGGCAGCCTGTGCCAATGTTTAACCACTCTTTCAGTCAAGAAATTTTTCCTAATATCCAATCTAAACCTCCCC
>NW_008795364.1:1044527-1046747 GCF_000699145.1 Aptenodytes forsteri | reverse complement strand
CTATGCACAAGATGGCCTCCAACCGTCACATCACCCACAAGTCCTTCTTTGTTCACAAACAACAGGTCCAGTGGGGTGCCTTCCCTAGGTGGCTCACTCACCAGCTGTGTCAGGAAGTTGTCTTCCACACACTCCAGGAACCTCCTGGACTGTTTCCTCTCTGCTGTGCTGTATTTCCAGCAGACATGTGGTAAGTTGACGTCTCCCATGAAATCAAGGGCTAGCGATCATGAGACTTCTCTCAGCTGCTTATAGAATATTTCACCTGCCTCTTCATCCTGGTTGGGTGGTCTATAACAGACTCCCACCATGATATCTGCCTTAGGTGACCTCCTGTGGGTTTCTAGAATAAGTAGTATAAAATTACAGCTTCAGAAAAGTTTCTGAAAGTTTGTATGTTTTTCCAAGTTTTACTGGATGGTCTAATAAAAGATGCTACCTCTACCTCCACCTTCTAACTTTGTATTGCTAATAGGATTTGTTTAATCCTTATTACATTGTATAGGTCTTTTCCAGAAAACTGTTTCTATGGAGCTAGATTCCCATGGGAAACTTAGGGTCAGCTTCACAATGCCTTGCTTCTTTTTGGGATTCACGCCCTCAGGTGCAGCACCTACGTTCTGTGCAAAATGCCCGGTGATCTTTAGGTGTTTTAACTGTAGGACTCATTAGGGCTGCGCTGCTGGAAAGAAAGATAGCAAGTAAGTGACTGGAAAACACTGAGGAGATGCTTATACTCTACCCATCAATTATGGTTCAATACAAGCAAAAAGTCACTGTACCCCACCACATGCCTGAGAATAACATGCACTTTTCATTACCGTGTAATTGCCATCAGGACAGCTTCTAACCATGAAGGTTGTGACTGCACCAACAAGTTCTGGACACATCAGCGGAATCACACATGCACATTCGTCTGTGTGGGTATGGATTATGGTTTTGGTCATAGAAGTTGATGATGCTGTGCTGGAATTCTCCCATTTTTTTCAAATGCAATTAGTAGAGATGATGGTTTGCCTACCTTTGATTCCAGGTCTTCTGAATAAACAAGTGTCCTAAAAATACAGTATGTGGTACCACCCAGATCTCGTGCTAAAGCTGCTTCACTTCCCAGTATGATTGGTTCCCAACATGAAAAGGGAGGTTGAAACTCTGGTGTAAAGCCTTAGAGAATATTACAACATCCAGAAACAGCTGAAGCAGGCAAACTGTAGCCCAGTAAAATATATTTTTGTTATTATTTCTTAAAGACCACAAGTTTTTTGTTGGTCTGACAAGTGCAGGGTCTCTGGACTTGTCTAGGCTTCTCTTGGTCAGCTGTGATAGCAATTTATCTAGCAATCAGATAACAAATGTCCAAATTTATTTTAGTTTAGCTTTAATTTATAGCAATAACAAGTGTTTACTCTGTGTACATTGAATGACTCTAGAATAAAATGTAGTGTGGAAGAGTACAGACTCTTGATACTAAGTACAGATGGTGATACTAAAAGTACAGATGGTGATACTAAAGGTCCTGTACTGGAAACACAAATCACAATGGTCAAAGATCACTACAGGAGTACAACTTGGAATTGTTCAGGTAAACGAATTTTTTAGAGGTAACAAAGAGAATAAATAAACTGAATAATTGGAAACCAGTGAAGGGAAATAGCATGTAGGCAGACCAAGTTAACAGAATGTATAAAAATCAACCAAAGCAGACCCAAGGCTGAGGAAGAAGATGTCATCTACATCAACATCAACACCATGTGACTCCCGGAAAAGAGGAGAAAGAAACCCCAAGCCTACTATCACTTTCCTCCCAGTGGAGACCTCAGAATGCTGACCTAACCTCCCCAAATTCTGCTTAAGGTATAACAAAGGACTCACTCTTAGGACCCAGAGGAACTTTGGAAAGGTGAGTTTAACACTAAAGAAACAGGGATAGATTTTTTGCTTTAAAATGTAACTGTAGTATTAAAGTTTTTATGTATTAATTTGGAACATGAACATATATTATTATACGCAGAGTAATAATTTGCATTAGGTCTGTCTGACTGCTGAGGGGCACTGCTGAAGGATGTTCCAGTGGGCCTTTTGGGCATTTTGAAGCCCCTCCTGTTATTGCTGTTCCATTATGGCTAGGGGAATTCCTTCAGGGTTTCACATAGAATCATAGAATCATAGAATCATTGAGGTTGGAAAAGACCTCTAAGATCATCGAGTCCAACCGTCAAC
>NW_008795364.1:1033391-1041681 GCF_000699145.1 Aptenodytes forsteri | reverse complement strand
TCGCTGCAGGACTTCTCTCTGCAACCTCATCATTGCCAGCCTGTATAACCAGCAGCGGGTAGTAATCAGAAGGCCGTATCAAACCAGGGAGCTTCCTAGTGATGTCTCTGACCCGGGCCCCAGGGAGGCAGCAGACTTCCCTGTGGGACGGGTCTGGTCGGCATCATCCATCATCCATCATCCACGCTAAGTAAACAGGGAAAGCCATTGGGATCTGCACTTACCCTCCTTCTGTGTGCCGCTACTTCTGATGGCCAAAGACACTCAAATTCATTTGAATGCTTTAAGAGGTGAAAAACATGCAGAATTTGAATGAAACTGAAAAGGGAAGATGTATGTGCTCAGCACCTTGGGGGAAAAAAAAACACAAACAAAAAAACCCCACCTATTGTATTTCTCTGGCCTCACAGATACAGAGATAACTACTTAAAATGTAAGCTGATGACGTTTGACACCTGGTAAAAGAAACTGCACCTCATAAGGTGAGACTCTTAGTTTGTACGCTTGCAGCACAGTGCCTCACTATAAAAACCACACTGATTTAAAACTTTACTGTCAAAAATAAGTAGCAATTTAAGAATACTAAAACATAGCTAAATCTTGTATTGGAGGGTTGTTATAGTACTCTCACTGGCAGTATCTAATGGAAGATTACAGTATTTGAAAACCTTATACCCCTCTGCCTCAGACGGATAACTAAAATCAAGAATGGGAGAAAACAGATGCTATAAACCACAGCCATTATGCATCTGCACTAGAAAATTCTGCCAAGCATGAAAGGATAAGTTAACACCACACAGACCGTGTTGTATGGGCATGGCGATCTGTGCAGTCGATGCTTTTGTGATTGAAATATGATATCTTGTATGGACAGAATACCCTTTTGCCACCTGCCTCTAGACTGTTGCTATGCTCATCTCTAGTTTAGATGAGACCATACAGTCTAAGGAGACATGCTGGAAGAAGTGGTCATATTTTACCAAAAATTTTATGTGGCAAAGTCTGAAAATGCCTTCTGGAGATTGAAGTTAATGCAGAGATTAAGAAGTAAATTTAAAAAAATGTACTTCTTATCTATCTGAAGTTAAAATATTTACAAGAAGCACCACTGACATTCCTTTTTTTTTTTTATAAGGAGGCTTTAGTACTCAATCTTTAATACTACTCAGTCTTTATTTCTAGATAAAGAAATAGGTCCAGATTTAAAAAGATGTTCAGTGGCCTTGATATGAAGATAGACATCTAGTGATATTTTTAAAGGCCTATATGCTGTGGCCTTTTCTATAAAATCTTACAGGATGCCTGTATTCTTCACTAGATGCAGAAATACCTCTGGCTGCTGCAGCCAAAATGATTTTCCACATTGAGTGCTTCCTCTACACTTCTCTTACCTTTCACAAACAGACCTGAGAAGCTTCACTGCAAACTGGAGAAGTTTGGAAAGATTAGACATTTTCCAATTAGAACAATGTTAGTATTTTTCAGATTAAAAACTCTGCTATGACACCATCACTATTCTGGCAGTTAATCTCAAAATAATTCTATGTACAACATAGTACCTTCTGCAACAGCTGCACTAAGGTCTTTTTTCTGTTCAAATGGCTCTCATCAGTCAGGGAAGATGGACATACCTTGACTTTTAATTGCACCTGATGTTTTACTAAAAGTAACTTCAAAAACTGCTTAACATTATGGATCAAATTCTAAATTACTTAGCAGCTGCCATTCAAATTATTTAACTGTATTCAGTTTAGTTTTAGGAACAGCACAGCTCTCTTTACTGCAGGAATAAATCATCTTCCTGTACAGGGGTTTTCATTATACGAATTCATTAGCAGGTGGCTAATTTTACTATCAGAAATTTTCCTACCTTAGATGTCAGAACAACAAACACTTTTGTACACATTGAATTTTAGGCATGTGTGCAATCTCAGGGACACAATTCTAATACAAGATCAAATGGAGATACACATATTTATTGTTACTAGATAGTAAGTAGTCCATTTTATTTCTGGGTATTCCTATTTCATAGTTTAAAAAGCTAAAATGTTCTTTATGGTGATAAGATCAGAATTATGACAAGAAGAGGAATGAGGGCATTGCATAATTTGTAAATTCCCGTTATAGAATGGTCAGCAATTAGTAGAATGGCAATTGACAGGCACTTAAAGAGGCAGAAATCACTTGTAAAGGTTATCCTAATGTCACTATTTTGACAGTTTCACGCATATTAAAATAATTAATTCCTATGATGATCTTTAGTGGTGAAATAGGTATGCAGCAGCAAACAGATTCATAGAGAAATAACTCTTGTCTGAGTAAACTTTAGTCATACTATTTGGAATATTTGTTTAACCTGAATATTGTTAATAGTAATGATGTAACAGCTCTGGTTCTAATTTGTAGAAAAGAGAATGTTCTGACTAAAAAACTGAAAAAGACATCGCTTTAAATATCTTGTGTGCTGGGCAGGAAGAACAGGGTCTATACAAACACAAAGGCAAAATCTAAAACAAAACAAACAGGGAAAACAGTTAACTGGCCCTTCTGTATCCAGACCATGACTCTAGTTTGGTGTTTCAATGAAAATGCCTTTGTAATACATGTTAATGACTAATCTTCTGCCGTATCTCTAGGAGTTTATGGCTCTGTCTTGCCCACATTTTTCCTTATGTTATCATGTGAACTATAGATGGTTCTCAGACCCTTCAAAAGAATAACTCTTTTACAAACTCTGAAACATTTACATTATCAAACACTGAAGTACTTCTGCATAAATCAATATAAATTAAAATTCAAAAATATGAGACTCTCAGAGAGATCTTAAAAATTTATCATGTGGTTGCAAAGATGTCTGGCCACACTAAGCCTAACATATCCTTTAATTTTTTTTTCCCCTGTGGGCAAAGGAGAATACTGCTTTCAGAGGTTACTTTAAGGTCAGAATTTCAGTATGTGATAAAAGGAGCTCATTCTTTATCTTGTAATGAGCTCAGTAGGCCCATTTGATGTAGACCAAATGGTCAAAATGAAATCTTTCATCTCTTTGACATTCATTCAGACTTTCTCAGCTTAGTTTTTAGCTATTTCCATTTTTTTACACAAATGAGCACCAATAATATGCAATATGCATTTTGCTTAGAGGTATTTAGCTATTATTCCCAGCATTTACCAGATACTTGCCATGGTTTCCCAAGTACTGACTTGATTTAACAACACAGATGACACTTTTTAAACTGTTTCACTTGGTGCATGAATATAGTCCACTGTTTTGGTGACCAAAATTAATCACAAAGGTACTATGAAATGTTAAGTTAATAATAGGTCTGTGTTTAACACCTGTTATTTCCGCATGTTGGTTTCTAACATCAGCCAGTTGATACTTCTGTCATGAGACACGTTTTTTCCTCTCTCCACCTCTTCAAGTACACAGATAACTCTACATCATATGCCTTCCTGAAAAAAGTTATCCACCCAAATAATAACAGGCAAAATATTGTACACAGAATCATCATAGGACAGTGAGAACAGCATTTCTCTGAAGAAAATGAACTCTCTGTTCCTTCTACCACTGTCTCTTTCAACAGTATGCATTTCCTAATGCTGATGCACTTCTGTCAATCCTTATTTGGCACACGCCATATTGTTCACATCACTGACTTCCAAATTTAACATACAGGCAAGAATTGTCATGTTGGAAGCTTTACCCTTTCCAAATCTGATTGGACTTTGCCGACACTGTTGAATAATGATGAGTCTCAAAAGCGTTGTCCAATAGAGATGTAATTAAAATTCTCTAATCCCACACAGCAGCTAGCAAAGGTTTCTCAGAGTCTGAGCATTTCTCATCTTTCAGTCATTCAGTTGTTTACTGCTTTGAGCTGTAACTCAGTTCTTATTCCTGTGATTGCTTTGTGCACTCAGTGGTATGAGCTAGGCCATCTTGAACACAGAAGCATCTTCCTTTTATGCAGAAAAGCTAAGCAAGAATTACACCACTTATTTTTCACTTCACTTCTTTCAGTCTGTTCCAACTTTCAAAACTGTAGCCAGTCTCACTCTCTGAATTTAATCCAATGGTTGTGCCATTCCAGACTACCTAGGGATCTGTTAAAAACATCTCTTCTCTTCTCTTTTCTTTTCTTTTCTTTTTTCTTTTCTCTTCTCTTCTCTTCTCTTCTCTTCTCTTCTCTTCTCTTCTCTTCTCTTCTCTTCTCTTCTCTTCTCTTCTCTTCTCTTCTCTTCTCTTCTCTTCTCTTCTCTTCTCTTCTCTTCTCTTCTCTTCTCTTCTCTTCTCTTCTCTTCTCTTCTCTTCTCTTCTTCCAATTGTAGGGCTGGTCTTTAATCACAGATTGTTTAAACCATTCACCTTAACTTATGCTCTCCTTGGCAAATACCAAACAATACTTTTAAAAAATTACTCACAGTTTTGGCCTTTTCTCTTCTATTTGTGCAGTGACATTTCTTGGGCAATTTTGCCATCTGTAGAACAAAATTAAAAGGAGAGGAGAAAGGGTGAAATCTCTGTCCTCTGTTTTGAAATATCAGTTATCATATTACCTAGTATTTATCTGGGATTGTCTCTTTGCATCTTTTCAAACAACCTTGGCTCTGTACCTTTTATTGTCCTGACGTGGAACAGAAAAATATTTAATTTGGGGAAAAAAAGGCATTTGTTAGATGAAAATTTATAGTGGCTTCCACATTATTTACAAAATCTAAGCTCCAACAAGGTGCTTTTGCAGTGTTAGAGACACAAAAGCAAACTTACACAAGTCGTTTGTCAGCACATCATCAGTTTCAACACAGGTGTGAACAGGAATTAGTTTCAGTGTATTATCGTCTAGTAGAACCTAAATGTTTGTAAAGAAGAGAAAAGATGTGCTTAGGCTTTGCCAAAATGAGTTAAAACTGGACATCCATTTATTTGCCATAAAATGCTCGTTTAGAAACTTTTTAAGTTGTCTTCTGATTTACCACAACACTAAAAAAAAAAAAAAAAAAAAATTGTAAAGCTGAAATAGTCGCGTAAGACATGGTACCCACATTATTCAGATCCAGTGTGCCGACCCTATCTTTTGCTTCCATGCTCAAAATATGAATCATCAACTTTTAAGCTAGAACAAGTCTTCATCTCAAAAAATTCACTGTAGCTAACAGTCACATTAACACATACACAGTTTTCCCAATCAGCCTTTCAGAATCCTAATCAATGAACAGAGGTGGTTAAAGTGCTTGCCATCTTTTCTCGATGGAATAGATGCTACCATCTTGATTACAGTTTCTGCCCATGCTGTTCAAATGCTGAGGCTGAAGCCAAAAAACATCCCTCCTAAACAAACAAACAAGCAATCCCCCAAATCCCCAAATTCCAAGCTAAATCAATCTTAAATTTCTGCAAAACATTTGGAAAAGGTGAAATTACATCACCTTCCATATGGCCATGAAATTTAGTGCCAGTTTGGCAGAAAATAGTGTTCTTCTGACAACAGAATGGCCACAAATAAAACAAAATCTGAGCCGACCATATGATCATACAATATTGTATTTAAATTGATTGTCTTTACCTTATTACCAAGAACACAGCCCACACTGGCAGGCTTAGCCCCTTTTATCTTTTCTTCCTTATGAGCTCTGCAGAAGCATGCAAAACATCCATAAATCATAGAGCTGTCAGGGTGCTCCCCACTTTTTATTTTACTTTCTCCCCGATGGTCTTCTAGCAAGCCTTGAGAGCATGTTTTCCCTGCATCCCTTTTCCAAAGCAAATGGCAACTTGCACTTCTATTATACCACTGCTAACTCCTTATTCAAGTATCATCCAAGGCTGTGTTCAGTTTAGGTAATCACATATGTAAGACTGACTCCTTCAATACATCACAAGATTATGCAACAGCATAAGAATCAAGGGTCAGTTGTAATCGACATATGGTATCAATAGAAAGCATTGATCTAGCATACACTGTGTGCAGACCCTGCCTTAAATCCTGTAATTGTTTTGAAGATGTGAAGGGGCAATCCAAAGACAAAATATTTCCCCAGTATCTTGATAAGGAAAACACTCATGGTCATACTGACCAGATATGTGGGAACTGTGCAGTCCTTTTAGTATGTAAAGATGGATGACCTAGCCAAATCCTTAAAAGCTTTGTGCCTTTCCTGACAATCCTCAGCAAAACTCTTCTGAATCTGGTTCTGCCACCTAGATTTCTCCCATTTACCACAAGTGATCCCCAGCTGGGATAACCTACTGTTCATTAAATGAATAATTCTAAAAGGGTTGAGCTTTGGTGAAGAAGGAATGTTTCTTGTCTATGTTTTTTTGAATGGAAAACTGATGGAGCACCTCCACCACAGAATTTCCTGGCTGTTCACCAAAGACTCCAGGTGGTCATCTACTCTACTCCTCTTCCTGAAGATGAATTAGGGTTAGGATATTGCCGATAGTAAAGAAAGTGTAACAAAGTGGATACATTTCTGAATTTAGTTAGCTTCTGTTTAATGACCTGTGAAAAGGAGAGTCAAATCTGTTGAAGAGCTGGATAAAACAGACTGGAATAGCATAGAGGAAGACAAGGATTATGAGAAGTAACGTCCTCAGAAAAAACAGATTGGATTTCAAGAAGGCAAAATGCAAGTTCTTATGCTACAGACTAAAAGCAAGAGGATGAACTGTATTAAGACTAACCAGCTATTTGTGCAAAAGATAATGTTAGCAAAATGACCAACAGGAATAAAGCATCCATGAAAGCATTTGTGATGGCAATTAGGAGGTTTCAGCCATCAGAAAAACAACATGTTGGAGTAGCTTCCCAACAGGAATAGTGTGGGGAAAAAAATGAACTAGTTTTAAGCTTGATCAGTTTGGGAAATGGATTATATGCCCAGGCTGCCAGCAGTAGCAGCAGGTGGAACTGAGGAACCAAATGGTACCTTTCCATCTATGCTTCACAGAGAAAATCTGGCTCAGACAACTGGCATTTTTACTTAGTAAAGCAAACAGAAGGAACCTCAGCCCCTAAGAGAGACTTAGAATTCAAAACAGTTTTGTTACAGAAACCAAGACAAAGACACAGAAGGATTTTAACTATACCATCTCAGAAAGAAATATATCAAACATTTAAGTAGGTTTCATCTAGCACAACTTAGATGTCTTAAATATATGTTCTTGAACCTGTTTCAGGTAACTTGAACTCCCCCTTTTTAATCAAGGGAGACAAAAAGGTAGTACTAGAAAGTCATTTATTGGATCTATCTTAAATGTTTATCTTAGTACAAATTCAAATTTTTATCACCTTTTTGAGGCACGAGCTTGTCAATGTCACAATTTTATTTAGAAGTTATCTTTTCCACTTTATAAACAAACATCATTTAAGGTTACTTTTATTAATCTCACACAAGCTTTATTCAAGGGAGACAAAAAGGTAGTACTAGAAAGTCATTTATTGGATCTATCTTAAATGTTTATCTTAGTACAAATTCAAATTTTTATCACCTTTTTGAGGCACGAGCTTGTCAATGTCACAATTTTATTTAGAAGTTATCTTTTCCACTTTATAAACAAACATCATTTAAGGTTACTTTTATTAATCTCACACAAGCTTTATGAAAAAAAATAGGTTGAACTCTCTTTTATTAAATATAAATTGATACACAATAAAATTAATCAGAAAACCCAGATTTGCCATTATAACAATGTAAAACATGATTTAAACAAATTCATGATTACTTTATTAGTAAGAAAGAAACCACATATCCTTATGCTGACCTGAGATTGGTGAAATAATTTTCTTCAAAATAAATGCAAGTGGGAAAACTAAAAAGAACAGAAAGGTGTGAAATGGTTGTTCTGTTACCCTCAGGCATGGTGGTACCTCTGTTATATCAGGTTAAGATTACATTCATTTATAGACGGGCAGAGCACTTCACTGAATGGTCATGTCAGATTATGAACTTGTGAACTGGTGATGAAGTAAATTCAGTAGATGGTTTTTCTCTTTGCTTTACTGACAGAATCTAATTAACAGCACCAAATACACAGGCAGTGTCTAATGTGTTGCTAAAACATGCATTTAATATTCAAAAGATCCATTTACCTTAATTTAAGTGAGCTTGGTACTTAGTAAAAGCATAACTTAACACAGAAAATAAGAAATACAAAAGTATATGTCTAAAAGGCCATGCAATCAAAACCATCAGAACAGTTAGACTTTCTGAAGAAAATACCTAGACATCCTGGTGTTTCTTCTTTGTAAACAGTTTCTAAAAATACAGAAAGGAGAGAAAGAAA
>NW_008795364.1:1017522-1033068 GCF_000699145.1 Aptenodytes forsteri | reverse complement strand
AAGGAAGGAAAGGAAGGAAAGGAAGGAAAGGAAGGAAAGGAAGGAGGAAGGAAAGAAGGAAGGAAGACGGACTAGACTGGGAGCTCAGAGAAAAATTTTCTTAGCAGACTGAAAGAAAACCAAAATTCCTGACAAACTGTCTGCAGTATTCCAGCCCTAACACACTGCATTTTTTTCCATACAGACTGTTTACGCTAGCGAAAGTAACTTGTTTAATTAGCCATATCATCCAGGTATGCTGGTGGCTATTGATCAGACATGTGGTGAATTAAAGTCTAAATTGTTTAGCCTTCACTGACAACTCAAAAACAGTTATTCACATAGGTAGCTCAGCTGAATTAATCAGGACTTTTCATGTGAACAATAGCCGTAAGAGATGAATATTCTGGTCTGAGGTAGGTTCTTGTTGCCTGGAGAGTATGTGTGCCCTGCTCTACCCTCTGCAGCGGGCACCAGGGCTCAGGAGAAGGGGGCGAATGAGACGTGTCATTCTTGCAGAATTCTGCAAGCAACATAGCCAGGTCAAATGATTTGGGCTAATTCACATGTAGTTGCCCAACATGAGAGAACAAAAGAACTTTTTGACTCACAGCACCTTGTAGGCACTGTGTTTATACTGGCTGAGAGGATCCAGTCCATCAGTACCCTGTTACAACAATACCCTTAGAATTTGCTATTGAACCAGACTGTGTTGCTTTTCAGGACTCACAGGGCTTCCTTTTGTTACTGTGTCTGCAATATTATTTACGAAGCTCTATCTGTTATCTATCTGGCTCTTTACACTTTCTTCTTTTCACACCAGGAAAGTACTCAGATTTATTCTTAATATTATTTGTTTGCAGTGTTTATGAGAATATTCAAATTTTGGAGAAAAGTCTGGATCTAGCTTTTACCAAACAAATGCACCCTTGACTCTTTCCTTATCAGAGAGATTAGTCCCTTAATTTAGGGACTTCTACTGGAAGGCTTTAAGCATTTTCCACAAGGCTGGGCCCTGCATTCCACTGACATCAATAGGACCTTTGCAACCTAGGCTCCTCCAATATTAAACTGGATGTTTTACTTGATGAGTTGCACGTTGTTCCTGAGCCTCAAAACTTAATTAATATTTGGAGTGCTGGTATTCTAGCAACATAGATTAGCTTTAATTAGATAGTTTTTTTCTTGCATTGATTCCTAGGAAGATTTAAGCACACAGCTTCCAGTAATACTAATAGGAGGTGCATTTCTTAATCTTTCAGTCTTCAGTGGGAGAACAAGCCACCAAGAAAGTAAAAGCCACTACACAGCATTCAAGGAAGCTACGCAATTCTGAAAAAAAAATTAAGCAGCACAGGACAGTCTTCCTGATAGCATTTGTTTGCCTAGAACCTGCTCCGTCATGGATTTTGATACTGGTCACTGAAAAAATAAAAGGAGTAAATAGTAGGAATTAAATCATGACCTATTCTTACCCTTGAGAGAAATACTTTTAGATAATATAAATACACTAAAAATAATGCCATTACTAATGTAGACAGCTAAAAAGCATATACTTTTCAATGTTACATCAACTAAGGCTTCCAGGAACAGCTCTTATCACTGTAATGTAAAGAAAAAAAGCTGGAGGCCTGGCTAATATCACAGCTTCCAATATTTCTAAAATGGGTGGAGACTTGCTAATTATGGTTCAGCTCTATTATATTCGGTTCAGTTATATTTTGTATAAGCAAATTCCTGAGGGCAAAAGAGTAGTAGTAGTAGCGATACAGTACCAAAGTTGTTGAGATAACACAACAGCACATTAAGACACATTGACTGACATAGACTGTTTTAAAAATATTAAGACCAAATAGAGGGTTTTATCTTCTTTGGCACGTCTCTGATATTACCTGCTGTTTTTCTTGCTAGTGCTGTTTGTTTAATCTATTATAAATGTTTATTTTATTCTTCAAAGGGAATAGCTTTCTGAGAAATTTACTGGACATTTATTTCACTTTACTAACTAAAAAATCCATTTATAAATAGAGCTTTCAGTGAGATTGAATTTGATAAAACCATATTGGTCTAGACTCTGTCCTGAGTTACTACTTGAATTCAGTAGGGTTACAAAGGTATAACTGAGGCCTGAATGCAGTCCTGTATATCATTTCAAGAGCATGAGGTCCTACTGTTAAAAATACAACTGTGAAAGCTGACAGTAAATAAAAAATACCCTGGTTTTCCCATGGTGTCAATGGCTAGAACAGATACACCAATTTCAGCTCCCTGTAGGCATACAGAAAGCCACTGTCTCAGTGGGGCTGCCCCACGTGCTCCACACCTGATCTGGTCCCTGAACACTGACAGGAATTGATACAGACTCTCTCGCCTCCTCTCAGAAGTTTTCTATGGGTACTTTCAGCACTCCTCAGGTAAAAATGCTAACCGCATAATTACTGATGACTTTCTGTTTCTCCATTAGTTTGCATTTGCCCTCTTCATACTTTATCCATAATGGGATTTTAAGGAGAAAACCCTTCCACAGCCTCCACCTGGTGTGTTGTTATCCTGCTACCATGTGAAATACGGACTTCATGCTGCTTCATGATGCTTTCTCTTATACAGGACTAAGAGAAGACCCATTTGGCTCCCAGTGTTTTATCAGATACCTATATACTACCCTGTGTCACAGCAGTATTAATCACTATGTTAAATTACATGCGCACATAAACTTCAGTTTGCTCCTCCCTTACTGTTTTATTTATTTTGTGCCAGTTTGATCCTGGCCAAAAAAAGTGCTAGAAGATATTGAGGAGCGGAATAGGGTCTCATGAAGCAGCTGAAGTGAGATTGCAAGTTAAACACAACACACAGAGATCTGGCTAAGCACTGAAAGGCACTGGCACTAAAATCCAAATTAAAGATGTTTCTGTATTGCCACAGTTTCTATAGCCTGGTGTTAAACCTGGAGTTTCAGTTGATAACTGGGACTTGATACTACAGATGTTAGGGTTTCCCACTGTACTTAAGGAAGCCCAAGTGAGTTATCATCATAAACTGTCAAATTCATATGGCATAATGTTCTTTGTCATCACTTCTCAGGAGAGAAGATATTGCAGCTGTCTTTAAAAAGGATGCGTATACTGTGGCCTTTTGCTAGCACAGTTAAACAAAGTTCAGAATACAGTTGTCACAAATCAGAAGAAAAAATAAAATGAAAAGAATCTTTTCACAGCAGAGACAGTCTCATTCTGAGTGGCATTATTTGAGGTTTATTCCTATTGCACTCTCCTTGCTTTTCAGATTCATTAACATTGCAAAGCACAGAAAGGCTGCTTTTGTGTCCACATCAAAATCATTATCCCAATAAGCACTAATTAACACCTTTGGGCTCAATCATGTTCCCACTGCAATCAATGCCAAAAAAATGCATTGATTTCAAAAGAAAAGAATAAGGTCTTTTGTCAGTAGTTTCAGAGAGGTCAAAGAGAGGCTGATCTACCTTCCTATATCTGGAGTCTTCACTGTTTGTATTGCTAACTTTCATTCAAACTTACCAACAGCAGCAAAGCTGAGATCCCTAGAGGCTCAAACCTTAGTGACATTTTAAGACTAGGAGTTAACATTCTCAAATATGCTAAAATGTCTTTGGAATGTCAGCTCTGGTGACTTTCAAGCAGCTCAGTCTTCTATATGTCAGATTTTAAAATGCATTTAAGTGACTAAAGACACTTTACTTTGCCCAGGTTTCCAAGTTAGGAACAGAGGCTTCTTGTACAGCTCCACCACTGATTATACTGAAATTTCCATCTGCAGTTGATTTCAGCTATTACCTTTGAATGTTCACATACAAAGAGCCCAAAAGAAAATAGTACAGGAGGTCTGTAGGTTTGTGTCTGGATGGTATAGATGAAATAGGGACAGACCTAAGCTCTGGTCCCTGGTCTTTGAATGTCTTATGCATTAATGCTTCAGTAATGAAAATCCAGAAATACTACTAAGAATGGGACTGGAAACAAAGCCTGGAACCCTTTCCTGCTAGAAATACCCTTAATTTATTTGGAATTTAAAAAAAAAAAATGCCCCCTCTCAGCCCCCCTAGACTATGAACATGTCATTTGTCTATAATTTTTAAATGAACTTAGATATCTAAGCTCTTCAGTCACATGGGCTCAAAGGAATCAGGTCCTACATAGGTCCTCTTTTCCTCTTATTTTCAACAGACAATTAGGAACCTTGACAATTATGGAAAATGTAGTAGTTATTCATCCAACTTTTCAGCACTTCTAAAACTTCCTTGAAAGGATTAGCTAACATTATGCTTTAAAATGCTGGATCCCCTATGCAATGGTATAGGAGAGCATCAAAGGCAGCACTGTTCCAGAGAACATCCACTTGTACAAATATACAGCCCTTGTGACTGGGACGAAGAAACTTGCACCTGTACTTTGGATAAATAAAGGGCTTCAGTCAATTGTTGTAAAGCTCTGATGGTAGTTACAAGTTATCTTTCTTGAGTCAAAAACTTGCTTTCTGTCTCATGTTTACTGTTAACCTTAATAGCAAACAACTGAGGCAACATAGAATACTTCTGAATTTAAATCTATTCACTAATGATGCTGTACTGAATTACTCCGTTAAAGCCTCATCAATAGGTAGCAATACTGTCATTCTTCGTAGCTCCCTGGAATAAACAATAATTAAAAGTCCTTGCTTGAAGATCTGATTCATACAAAACAGATTTGTAGTCTATTAAAATGCTGTGGGTATTAATGTTGCATTTCAGCTGGGTCTGCTGCTTTTTAATTGCACAACCTTGGGAGTTTGAGATAAAGGGAGAATTTAGTACTGAAATCACTGGTAGTATACAGTACTTATTCCTCAGTTAAAGATACTTTATTGCATTGTGTTTATATGAGTAGGACCTATTTCCAGGAAATAATTTATTCAACAAGTTTATGTACATCGTTCCTGCTCGTGAATTATCTGCAGTTTTTTTATGTACTTGCTCATCCTATGAAAATATGTAATGAGCTCTCAGGATCATGTCTGTGTCATTTCACAACTCTTGTGGGAGCAGGGCTGCACAATCTTCCCTTGAAATTTACTATAGTATTGAAGCGTGAACAAAAATACATTGCTGGTGCAAGTTAGCTGCTTGCTCTCTAGCCTTCTCTCGCTGCAAATCAGCAGAGAAGGGCCACTCACTGCTTTCCTGTCCATTTTCTTCCCAAGACTCAGTAAGAGGTTATCTATGTTTTCAAGAAAATTGGAAGGAACAGTTCAATTTAAGCCATTTAAGCCAAGAAATGGCAGTTATTAGCAGAAAAGCTTTAGTCAGGTGCTATGAAAGGATTTAAGGTTTTCAGAGAGCTAATATCGTCCCATTCTAATCTCAGTTCAAATGTTTGTCCACTCCAGCCACAACATATCTGCTGACATAGAAACACAACTGCGGATCAGACTCCTTGAGCAACTGACTCAAGGCTCTTGACATCACAGGTAACAAAGTCCTAAAATTTCTTAATCAGAGATTGAGTTCTACCTTACGCTGCCTACGTTTTTTTGTTGGAAAATTAATCTAGAATTTAGCATCACTGATGATAAGGGATTATTTCCTTTTTAAAGGATTCGCTTTTAGTTTACATTTTTCTTGTGTTAATTGATCTCTCTCCTCACATTTATTTCAGCGCAATATTTGTACAGAGGGGGTGATCATATCCTCTCCAATTCACCTTCTGTGACAATAAACAAAAATTCTTTTTTTTTTTCCTCTCATGAAGTAGTTTCTCTATTCCTCTGATTATTTCAGGACATTTTTTGCATGTCTGTTTCATTTTGTGCTCATCTCTCTTGAGCATGGGTGATGAGAACTGAACATTGTGTTTCCAGGCAATGCCTTACTAATGCCTTGCATGATGACACTAATGTTTCCCTGTTTCTAGTGGAATTATTTCCCCGACTGAGGGTCTCCAAAAAACATAGTTCCCTTCTGCAGCTGCTAGTGATTGATGGATGCACCCAAATCTTTAGCCTCTGTCATTTCCAACTGATGAACTCCCAATTCAGAGCATAAATTCTTGTTAGTTCTCAAGTGAGCAGCCTTGCTTTCTGCATTTATTACATTTCATCCCAGAGCTGTGACTCCAGTTCTCAGGGTCAGACTACTTGTAGAATATTCCAATCTTCCTCTGTAGCAATAAAGTTTCCTACCTTACAGTCATCAAATTTCACTGGCCTACTCCTATATATGTGCCAAGCTTGTCAGTGGACATGTTAAATAAAACTACCTTCCAGACCCATCCTTGATGAACTCTTCTATCCATGCATGAGATGCTCCTGCATGAGGTGATCTGAATCTTATCCATGGCCACTTCCCTTTTACTTTTTCCTTAACGTCCTCATTTACTTTACAATATTAAAAGAGCTATGAAATCCAGATGAATTAGATCTTGTAACTAGGAAATCTGATATCTCATCAGGGAAATACAGGCGATTAGTCTGTTCCAATGTAGCTTTTATAAAGACTTTTCCTTACTTTCCAACAGAGCAAAAGAACACTTGTGGAGAGTCTGACCAAAAGCTTATCTAGCTCATGACCTTCTCACTGACAGCTGTCAAAAACAGGTGTCTGGGAAAGACCATAAAATTAGGACATGGAAGCAGTGATACTTCTGTAGGTTGTTATCCTAACCTCTCAAGATCCCCTGATGCACAGGGGATGCCTGTATTTAATAGCCCTGGAAAAGTTATTGAAATACATCAGCTGTTTTCCTTTAACACTTCTTCTGCGTCCACTTATACATCACAATGCTTTCTTAAACAGAAATACAACATGCACCATTTGCTCTTTGTGTGTGACTGGCCTAAACTGTTTGTAAACCAGATTTCATGTACCAGAGTTCTTCTAAATTTGTAGGTGATGATTATGAAATTTACCCTGATTTCAGAAATGTTAATTATCTGAGTTCTGCTTCCACAGTTTTTCCACATTGCAGTTTCATCCTTCCCATCCATCACTGCACATTTGTCCCTGTGTTCAGCATCTTCATTTGTACTGAAGCCTAAGGAGCACTCATTTAGTTTTGAGTCCTATTTGGATTGCTACTCCTCGCTTTTTTTTACTGTACCTTTGGCTGTTAGCTTTAGTTTACAATATCTATCTCAACTTGACTTTTGCCAGTTCTCACCTTATCCATAAAGTTTCTGCGTTTGGAGAAAGAGCTTTCTTTGATGGCAAATCCTCTATTAAATTCCACTACAAGCACTTGCTTCTAATACCCTCTGTGAAATCATTATTCATCCAGTCCTGACTGGAGCTGTTCCCCACAAGTTTTCTCCTGTGTCTATTTTGGATACAAGGTCCAGATACCTTTCACACCTTTGATTTAATGAAATTTCGGAGTCTACTCAGACCGTCTGTCTTTGCTACCTGCATCTATTAGTTTCTAAAACTCTCAAAGACAGAGAAATCAAGAACCTTAGTAACAGACCAACTTATTTATATATCCTGTACAACCTGAAGCTGGGGACACCTGTCAACTTCCAGTTGAAACGGTATCAGATAAATGGCTATCATCCCCGTCCCTTTCTCAGTTGTTTATAACTGCCTGCTTCTCAAAAAATACTGTCCTTTCAAGTATTTTCAAGAGATTGCTCCATTCCAGACTAAACAAGCCAGGCTAATTTAAACAGTCTCAAAGGTGATCTTTGCTAACCTGGCACTTTTTGTTTGAAATAGATTAGAAAGCGATCACAGGAGCAGCTCATCCAGCAAAACCCATAAAGCAGCAATCTTCAAGAGGATGTGGCAACAACAGTGCAGGATGAGCTTGAGCGTGGTAGGCTTTTGTCCACCACACCTACAGACAGAAGATGATGTGCATCACTAACTGTATCACAATGCAAAGTCAAACAGGCTACCTCAGATCACCTTTCACAGTAGTTGAGATGTATTTATTTGAAAACATTACAAAATGATAAAATACAATTTTTGCGTATTACTGAATCAGATTAGGGTTTTAAGGGTAACTCATGTTTAGACATGATTTTTTATATAGTAAATTTTCAAACTTACCTAGGTGTCACTGACTAATTAAAGAAATTATTTTTTGGCACCATAGCTATTTGCAATCCCCTTCAGAACAGTTAGCACCCAAAGTTCTGGTATCAAGATAGCCAAACACAGTAACTATGATACCCTCACTTAATAAACAAGTTAAACACATTTTATTTTCAGATAATGTAACACTGGTCAAAACACCAACAAATTCTTCCTTTCTTTAGAAAAAGGAGTCAACAAACATTTAACTTGGAGAGTACCAGGTACCCAGGAGCCCATTGTTACAATGTCGAGGAATGGCAACTGTACGATGCTGCCTTGGGTATAAAGCTAGGATCTTGAACCTAGATGCCAAAGAAGGCCAGTTGAAGCATACTGCTTCCTGAGAATGATTCATACCATTGCTACTCTTAAAAATCATTTATCCATCTGCAGCTGCTGTTAACCTTGGAATATGCAAATCCATTAAATCAGAACCAACGACTTTCACCTCACTGCACACCTCATTTGCTGGTGAATAACACTCACATTTCAGCTAAGTTATGCCGAATTGTATGTGGGCTTGTGTGAGCATCCATCTTTTCAGATCTCCGCATTCCACTTTCACTGTTGATAAAGTCTCCTGTGTTCTGATTTTATTAAAAAAAAAATATTAAAAGAAATATTTTTTCTTTTTTAAATAATCATCATTTATATGCTAGTTTAATCTGTTTGGAACAGTAATGGGATACAAGAAATAATGATGAGACATGGGTATTTCTCAAAGTGTATTATACCTGCATCTTCCTTAAATTAACCCAAAGAGTCCTCAGAGCATTTGAAAAGCAGATAGCTTACTTGGGGCTCAAACATACTAAGATTTCTGTATGTGCTTAAATTTAGCATGGGAGAAATTACTTTGAAACTTAAACTAAAAATTTGTGTAGTGTACAAAAAAGCGTGTAACATTGCCGTGATTATCCAAACTACAAACACATAGGTGCTTAACTCCCCATTTTATTTTAATGGAAATTAAATGCCAAAATTAGAAAAATCTTGTGCACATTATAAAACTGCTTAACTGTAAAATACAGTGACATATCATAAGATAGTTATTATAGTCTACAGTATTTGTTCCTTTTTTTGTGGAAGATACCCTTGTACAGAGACCAACAACTGTCACAAAAGCGCCTTGTCAATTACAGATACGGTGAGTATTGAATATAATCTTCCTAACAGAGAAGAGTGAAGCTGATCCACTGTCTTTTGTCTAAACTACCGTGCAAAATTATTGTTTAAATAGGTTTAGCACTAGAAAATCAACTCCCGCCTTCCCCCCTGATGTTTTGTTTTTGAATAGTTCATGCATCTTAGGAATGGATTATTTTTTTAAAATTCCTTTTGTTGTAAATCTTTTTATACCACATTTCAGTGTGTTTTTTAGAAACAAACAAATAAATAAAATGGAGGGGGGAGTAATGGGCTAGCTACTGCACTAATAGGCATTAGCACTGATAGAAATCAAATATGCAGGAGTTTGTACAGTTCAATGAAGTTGAAGCTTATAAATACAAGAACACCTGCAGAGATTTTAGCTTTCTCTAAGTTTTTCAGAAGAAGAAGAAGAAAAAAATGCTAAAAAAAATAGCATCCTCTTACTCAAAATCTAACAATAGTCCATAAAACAGAAAGCAGAACAGCAACATCTTATCTCTTGGAACATATGAAGAGCATTGGCAATGTTTGTCTTAGTGATGACTTGCATTGCTTCCTATTCAGACACTTTTCATCGGAGCTCAAAGACACATACTGTTTGCCACTTACTGGAAAATTAGACTGGATGAAGTCCAGAATCAATTTTGTTTCTCAGTGTAAAAGTGCAATAGAATAGATACGGTGATAAAGACCTTAGAACATGTGTTAATTGTTTTAGAAAGTCTTTGCTGCAATAAAATACCCAACTAAAATATTACTAGTAATATTCTGAGTTTACCCACAGAGCAGGAACTGTCTAGTTTTCTTAATATTTTCATTATTAAAAGTTAAAAAGGAAAAATTTAGAAAAAAAATAATTACAGATAGTTAATGCAGTAACTAAACTTCTAATCTTTCGATCCTTTTATTTATGTAGCTGATATTTCCATAATATCTCAAGTATGATAATTTTTTTTGTTAATACTAAGGGAGCACAGCTAGTCTTTTCTCAGAAGAAAAGACCAAATTGAGCTGGAAAGAATCTGGATATGTCTAGCTTTAGCATAATGTAAATGACTAAATGGCAAGGCAGAGATCACGTTATTGCACTAGTAGGCTATCCTTCCAGCACTCCCACCAGAATCAACAAGGATTTTCAACAGATGAGGCAACCTGGAGATGACAGTGCTGCTCAAAGTGAACAGCAATCCTTGGTATCAGATTGATACCACAAGTCTGATTGCAGACACAGATTTGGGAAAAAGTACCTCCTGAAATATAGTGCTGCCTAAACAGAGTATCAGCTTTCTGAGCCACATAAAGGTATTACCCCAAACACTTGCCGGCAGGTTTCTTTTTTTTTTTTTATTATTTGTCCAGATTTCCCAGAGTGGTTCACATGCCTCAAGCAATGAATTAACAGGATTTTCTGGCATATGTTTGTTTGGGCACTGACAGGCAGGTTTCTTTTTTTTTTTTAATTATTTGTCCAGATTTCCCAGAGTGATTCACATGCCTCAAGCAATGGATTAACAGGATTTTCTGGCATATGTTTTTTTGTTTTTTTTTTTTCCCCTGGAGGGATGAAACATCCTCACAGTTTCCATGTCAGGGAAATTAATACATACTTGTCCTTCATTTCTGACATTTTTCAGAAGATTTTAAGCTGCTAATACTTTTTTATACAAAACCCAAATATATTAATAGAAAATAATGACAGAAGTAGTTACTTCCCCTGCATTAACAAGATGTTTCCAAAGTGGATTAGTGAATTTGCAGTGGATCTTATTGTTGCAGTGAAACTTTATGCACTGTATTAATTGGGTATGTTTTCCACACTGCTTGGATAATCAATTTCCAGACCTGGGCAACAGACCAAAATCTGCTAAGGACCAGAGTCCAATGCCCTTGGCCAGAGTAATTTATCTTTTTTTCCCACAAATAAGATCTGCATCCATTAGTAAGAAGAAGCAGGAAATATGTAGAAACTGCCCTAATAAAGTTAGTACCCAAAAGACATAAAAGGCTATTTATAAATGGAAAAAACACTGAGCTTGGTGATCCTGAATTTTTATTTTATCTAGCAATTCTGACCAGAGAAGGAAAAATTAAGGTGAACTTCTACAAGCAGCCTAAAAAATTTAGACACCCACTTCTAGTGACTTTCTGCTTTAGAAATCTACAGATTTGATTTTAATTAGCCAGTTAGAATTAACAGTGATAAGGGGTAGAAAAATGTGGGTGCATCAAAATCCATATTTCTCCTTCTCACTCCTTTTCACTGGCTGTCCATGTTGTTGCTGGAATACCAAATTTGTCGATCCACTGCAAAATCATGAGGTACTCAACATTTTCAGGTTCAGTAAAGGCCTCCCAGCCAAACCAAATAACTGAAACCTGAGTAGAATTAAAACAGATCTCCTCACTTCTGATTGAGAATAATTCAACCTGTCAAAAATGGCTATGAAAGGGTACAGAAAGTTTACTAACCAACATATTCCTTTTTTTCATTAAAGCATCTGTAGGTTTTAGTGGGACATCTATATAAAATCTGTGTCTTTAAAAATATATATAAAGGGCAATGTTGATTTGGGGGTTTTGTGTGTAGCATTACAAATAGAGCCAGCTTCAAAGTGGGCTAAGAGCATGAGATGTAAGCATACCACATTTACTGTCAATTCAAGTGAACAGTATAGGTGGAGGTGATCTTTCTGGGTGTTTTCAAAAGCATCTAAAACATCAAGTTTCAACTAAAATGGAAGTCATTTAATTCAGTGCAAGTTTACCTACCTAAATGCTCATGAGAATCTGGGTCAAAACAACTGAGGAGCACAATTCCTGTGAAAAGTTATTATGAAAATCCCTTTTTCCCCTCTTGAGCTTTATTCAAATTTATTATTATCAATGTATGTGTTTAGACACACAAATAAAAAGTTATATATTACTAATAAAACCCCACAATTAAAAGAATACATATACACATGTAATTTGCCCTCTTCTATTTATTTGCATTAGTTATGCATATTCTTCTCCCAACTGGGAATATATAAAAACTGAACACATATTTCTGTCTGTGAATCCTAGTGTAAATATATTAAATGAACATCTAAGGCGCACACATTTTTTCAAAGGTACTCTCAGAAATTCCTGAAATGTGTGTTCACATATAATTTTGTAACTCACAATTATGGGTACGGTAAACCCCATAGAAGGAACAAAAGCATATCTTTTGACCTATGTACTACCTCCTTTTCAAAAGTATACTATGAAAATAGGCAAAGGGTACATGTGGTAATTCTACACTCCAGTGAAAATATCAGTGTTTTAATTGCAGTGTTGCAAACAGAACAGAGAGTGGAAGTTGTTGACACCGTTTCTAACTATTCAAGAAATTTAATATGAGCTAAAATAAAGTGTCCAGAAAGTGTTTTCCTTTGAGTAAGGTGGAAAGTAAGAATGTAGAGAGGTGTTCCATAGAGGCACTGTCCCACTGTTAGTTCTATATGAGGAGAATTAAAAAAAAAGGTCACATTTTTACCAAGAAAATAATATTTTTTTTCAATCAAGTCGAAAATCTCCACCTATGTTCCTCTTTGCCAAAAGACTCTTCGGAACTACGTCTGTCTTCTTTGGTAGAACCGAGATTGGCTTTCAGTTCACATACTCCAGCATCCAAATATAAGTGGAAATATGAGGGCCATGTTTCAGAATGGAACAGCTGGTCACAGAGTTGATTTGTCCTCCTTGAAAGTGGAAAGCTGTCATCAAAGTAACACCTTTCAACAATAATTATTGGTGCTCACATTCAGTTTCTGTCATGCCAACTCCTCATCCTACCAATCTGTCTTCATTCTTGGGGAAAAAAACACTCCAGACAGGGTTACACATAGGGCTATTTAGGGCAAACAGATAAAATTCCTGTACTGAATGTGATAAAAATATACCAAGTAGAAATGCATTGCTACTTAGCTTTCTTTAGATTAGGGAAGGTCGAGGCTAATGGTCTTCACTTGGAATTGTCAAGGACAGAACATGATAGTACAGGGTCATTTCTTGGTAGGCCATCTTGAAAACAGTCTACAAAAGTGACTAAGTCTCTTACCTTAGATGAGAAAGCTCAAAAGCAGATGGAATAGGATGGAAGATTTTCTACTGTTGCCCGAAGATTGCAACATAATGAGTTTTTTTTAAGGGCTTTTGTTCATCTCTTCAGTATTTGTGCATGCATATAATACGCTTACCACAAATGAATATTTAACTACCTTAATAAATGTGCCCTTACTTTTACTTAATCTTTCAAAGTTTATTCATCTTTAAAATATATCTATATGAGGAAACAACTTTTTGTACTTATCTTAGTTTTTCTTGAATAATAATTGTGTTGTATAAGGTATCATAAAAATACATTTGAAGTCTCATCATATTTTTCTGAAACATCTTTATTAGACAATCAGAGCTGGATTGTCCTCTGTCTCCTTTGTCTGAATAAATCTGTGTAAGTTTTCTCCTATTGACTGATTAAATTGCTACAACACTGAATGAAACAAACAATCTTGCTAAGGTTATTTATAATTGTAAAACTGCATAAATGTTATGCTGCTGTGATTTTATGGGCTTCTTATTCTGTGGCGCCTGCAGTTTGTAGAAACAGCACATTTCAATATAATGGCTAACTTGCCATCTGTGGGAAGTTGTGGGGCTTGGGTTTTGCTTCATTTTTTTTGTCTGTGGTTTCTGTTTTTGGTTTCTGGGAGCGTGCTTGTTGGGGGAAAGTTGGCCCTTGGGGCTGCCAAAGTACATTTCCTTAATATGTGTTTTATAGCAGTTCCATTTCCTTTTCACTTACAATTTTATTTGGCTTTTTAAGTTATGCTAAGTGTTTGGCCTATTCTCTTCATTTGTTTCCTAATGGCAGCTGGCATAAGATTTAGGAAAGCCAACCTAAGTGGTCTAGATATCTGCCTAATTCAAACAAATAACTTTGCTTCTAAACTTCCTTTTTCCATTGTATTATTTAATTCCTATGGGGAATTAAGTGACTGTAATAATTAAGACGACTGTAAATTGTTATTTGAGTGGGACAGCAAGAAGGGAGGGCAGGATTGCAATGATTTATCTTTTTTTGTTTTGGAATCAAATCATGCTGGATACTTATGCTACGAGTAACTTTTTGAAGCACAGAGATCAATGTGCTGCATGCAATAAATTACATATCCTGTCTGAGAATTAAAGTTCAAAAATATAATTTTAACCATAAAAATATTGCTAAAGGGCAACAATGAAAAAAATACAGTCCTTTTCTCAGATGAAGGTGTGGCAGCCTCATATGCCAAAGGGAATGAAGTTCAATTCCACAGAAAACTTGTTTTCCGGGTTGGAGTTGTTCGGTGTTCAAAGCTCACCAATATCAGAATGTCATAGTTTAAAATTACTTGAAACAATATTTACTTCTTTACTAAGAAAAGCATATATAGTGTTAAGGAGATGTAATAGACTTTCCTTTGTAATGTAAATGCATTTTCCTCCATTTTGTATATCCAAAAGAAATACCTGGATATAAGTGGGAGTTGCAAATATGGAAAAAATAATGGTTGGAAGTTGTAAATGTGTTACATGACTTGCTCTCACATGGATGAGAAGTTCATCTGTGTGTTTAAAATCCTTAATTCAAAGACTTCTCCTGAATTCTGTTTATGCTGACCTGCCCTTCTGCTTAAGATTACGGAAATGCAAACTTTTTGGGTTTGTAACTACTGTTGTGCTTTCCTGTTTAATTTGCATCCACCCTTTCAAAAACCTCTGAAAGGTATTCAGAGGCAGCATTTTGGTCTGGGTCCATTTCTAGTGTTAGCATGGATTTAGTCACATTTTGTATGGATGAAATTTCTTTTAATTTTATTTTTAAATTATTTTTCAGTCTATTGAGTGTTATGGCCCTGCTCCAGCAAAGCATGAAGCCACATGCTTGCCTTTAACAACCTGATTAGTCCCTTAAAGTCATGAAAACACTGCTCAGACATTCAGTACTAGCTCCATATTTTAAATACTTTGCCAAGCCAAAGGCAGATTACTCAAATTGGAGGCAGATTACAGAGGAAGTCCGATTCTTGACATAGGCAAGTGGATAACTGTCCAGGATAGGAGACTGCTAAAGAGGCTGAAAAATAACCTTACTGTCCTTCAGCTACTCTAGAGGTCTGGGAAGTCATGCTTGCTGCTACTGCCACTTGCAGATGGGATGCATGGAGCAGGAGTGGTCCTTCCTATTGTGCTGGTTTTGGCTGGGGTAGAGTTAATTTTCTTCATAGTAGCTAGCATGGGGTTATGTTTTGGATTTGTGCTGGAAACAG
>NW_008795364.1:1011930-1016671 GCF_000699145.1 Aptenodytes forsteri | reverse complement strand
TCTTTCACCTTCCCTTTCTCCTTCAGGCTAGTTGCACCATCTCTCGAGAATTTTGAATATCCTTGAGATGTTCAAGCCAGCATGCTCCTGTTGCTGTGTCTCCTGAATGTGTTTCAGGTCCTGTTTAGGGTTAAACAACTATTTAAAAAAAATCACCCAGAGATCTGCCCCGAGGCTGGATGGTCATGGGTGGCATAGCATGTGGGAGAATACGGGCAGGTACTTAGAGAACTTCTCACCTCCAGTGGTCTGGAACTTCACTCCTGAACAACTACAGGATCCTGATGAAGTGATAGAATGTTTGAAAGAAAGTGCTGTGCCTATTCCGAAGAGGTACAACTTACCGCACTGTGCTGGGCCCTGGCCAGCATCTACCAAACACTGCTCGATATTATGCAGCACCCTTAGGGAGAAGAGAGGGAAAACAAACCAACAGACACTATGGCTAAACCAGACACTATATCAGTCGCCCTTATATCTAAAAAGAAACAATGGAAGCGGAAGTCAGCTTGTTTAGTAAGGGATGAAGAAGCTTCTCCTAAGAGAGAGCAGGAGAAAGAATCAGAAAAGGCAACCTATTCTGCAGCAGAGCAGTCACAAGAACAGGAGGAGGAAGAGACTGAAATCATAAATGAGACAGAAACCACCTGATCCCTATCCCTAAGTGAGCTGCGAGATATGCAAAAAGATTTTAGCCATCAACCAGGTGAGCTAATTCTCAGCTGGTTACTCTGATGCTGGAATATTGGGGCCAGTAGTCAGGAATTAGAGGGTAAGGAAGCCTGGCAGCTAAGATCCCTTGCTAAGGATAAGGCCGTTGACAAAGTGACTGGAAAAAAGGCAGGAGTCTTCAGTCTTTGGCAGCAACTCTTGTCAAGAGAGAAGGACAGGTACCCCTTCAAGGAAGAACTTGCAAATTCCCGAAGCAAATGGACCAACATTGAGGGAGGTTGAGTCCAACAGTATCTGAGGGAATTAGCCATGTTGGAGGTGATATATAGCAACCTGGATAACGACCAGGCATCCAAAGACCCAGATGAAATCCGGTGCACGCGGTCCATGTGGTGAAAGTTTGTACGAAATGCACCGACGTCATACACTCACACCCTGGCAATAATGAGCTGGACAGACACGGGGGCACCAACTATAGATGAACTGGCCAGACAACTCCGAGAATACGAAGACAATCTCACTTCCTCCATGTGGGCCTGTGTCTTGGTTGTAGACAGGCTGACCCAAAAAATGTCTGAGCAAGCCGAGAAGGGTAGGTCTTCCTCACGCACTCCAACCAAGGCCTCAGCTATTAAGAGTCAGCCTTTTTCTGTTCAGGGGAAAGGGTACCGGTGACACACACCACGTGCAACCCTGTGGTTCTTCCTGCGTGACCATGGGGGAGGACATAAGGCAGTGGAATGGTGAACCTACCTGGAGACTAGAAGCTCAGGTACAGGAACTGCAAGGAAAAATAACAGCTAAAATACATCCATCCAGGAAAATTACTGCTCCGGTGTCTGTTGGGCAGAGCAGAAGGGTTGATTGTACTTTTGACCCTGATGAAGGGACTTCTGTTTTGCACTTACAAAAATCAACTAATGAAGACTCCAACCAGGAATAGTGGAGCCCTGCCTTCGGCCAGGCAAAGGAAAGGGACAATCAGGTTTATTGGACTGTGTGGATTCGATGGCCTGGCACATCAGCCCCACGGGAGTATAGAGCTCTAGTGGACACCAGTGCACAGTGTACCCTAATACCATCAGGTTACAAAGGGGCAGAACCCATCCGTATTTCTGGAGTGATGGGAGGATCCCGAGACCTGTCTGTGTTGGAGGCTGAGGTAAGCCTAACCAGGAAAGGGTGGCAAAAGCATCCTATTGTGACCGGTCCAGAGGCTCCATGTATCCTTGGCATAGACTACCTCAGGAGAGGGTACTTCAAAGACCCAAAAGGGTACTGGTGGGCTTTTGGTATAGCTGCCTTGAGTATGGAGAAGATTAAACAGGTGTCTAGCTTTCCTGGTCTCTCAGAGGATCTGTCTGCGGTGGGGTTGCTGTGGGTTAAAGAACAGCAGGTGCCAATTGCTACTATGACAGTGCACCGGCAACAATATCACACCAATTGAGACTCCCTGGTTCTCATCCATAAGGTAGTCCAGTGACTAGAGATTCAAGGATTGATCAGTAAGACTCATTCACCCTTTAATAGTCCCATATGGCCAGTGCAAAAATTTAACCGAGAGCGGAGGCTAACAGTGGACTATCGAGGCCTGAATGAAGTCACACTGCCGCTGAGTGCTGCTGTACCAGACATGCTAGAACTCCAATATGAACTGGAGACAAAGGCCACCAAATGGTATGCAACAATTGATATCACCAACACGTTTTTCTCAATCCCTCTGGCAGCAGAGTGCAGACCACGGTTTGCTTTCACATGGAGGAGTGTCCAGTACACCTGGAATCAATTGGCCCAGTGGTGGAAACACAGTCCTACCATTTGCCATGGATTACTACAGACTGCACTGGAACAAGGTGAAGCTCCCGAACACCTGCAGTATACTGATAACATCATTGTGTGGGGCAACACAGTGGAGGAAGTGTTTGAGAAGGGGAGAAGAATAATCCAGATTCTTTTGAAAGCTGGTTTTGCTATAAAACAAAGTAAGGTCAAAGGACCTGCACAGGAAATCCAGTTTTTAGGAATAAAATGGCAAGATGGGAGTCATCATATCCCGATGAATGTGATCAATAAAATAACAGCTATGTCTCCACCAACTAGCAAAAAAGAAACATAAGCTTTCTTAGGTGTCGTGAGTTTTTGGAGAATGCATATTCCAGGTTATAGTCTGATTGTAAGCCCTCTATCAAGTGACCCGGAAGAAGAATGACTTTGAATGGGGCCCTGAGCAGCAGCAAGCCTTTGAACAAATTAAATGAGAGATAGTTTGTGCAGTAGCACTTTTTGATATAGAGGACGATGGCTGAAATATCAATATGGGGAAGCCTGGCGGATTGCTTATATCACACTACCACGAACCCACCATGGCAAGCAGCATGTGCTTACAGTGGTTGAAGCTACTGCTGGATGGTTGGAAACATACTCTATGACCCATGCTACTGCCCGGAATATTATCTTGGGCCTTGAAAAGCAAGTTTTATGGTTACATGGCACCCCTGAAAGAATTGAATCAATGGGACTCATTTCTGAAACAACCTCATAGACACCTGGGCCAAAGAGCATGACATTGACTGGGTACATCACATCCCCTATCATGCACCAACCTCTGGGAAAACTTAATGATACAATGCGCTGTTAAAAACTCCACTGAGAGCAATGGATGCTGGGGCATTCAAGCATTGGGATACACATTTAGCAGAAGCCACTTGGCTAGTTAACACTAGAGGATCTGCCAGTTGACCTGACCCTGCCCAATCAAAACCCCTGTGCACTGTGGAAGGAGATAAGATCCCCATAGTACATGTAAGGAACTTGTTGGGAAAAACAGTATGGGTTATTCCTTCCTCTGAAAAGGGTAAACGTATTCATCGGATTGCTTTTGCTCAAGGACCTGGGTGCACTTGGTGGGTAATGCAGAAGGATGGCAGAGTCCAACGTGTCCTCAAGGTGTTTTGCTCAAGGACCTGGGTGCACTTGGTGGGTAATGCAGAAGGATGGCAGAGTCCAACGTGTACCTCAAGGTGATTTAATCCTGGGTGAAAATAATCCATGATTTGAGTTGCATGTTATGGGAATTACTATAGCAGGAACCCCTTGATGCTAGCCAGGCTAGGAGCAAGGGGAGGAGTCCACTGCAATGTTAAACTCTATAACCTGGCCCAAAGGGACCAGGGGTGGAGGTTGGAACGGATATACCTTTAAATTTTTGTAACCCATGATTTGAGTTGCATGTATAGGAATTACTATAGCAGGAACTGCCTGAACCAATGGAGGACAAGCCTTACAAGAAGCAGCGAAAGTGCAGCAGTGATCCGACCCAATCTGGCCTTGGTGCCCAGTAACTCCACGCAACACACCACCTCTCCTGTCCTGAGTGACCACCATAACAGAGGGAGCCCGAAGTCATGGACTAAATGAACTCAATGGATATTTTGTGGACATTTGTGGATATTTATGGACATTTTACAGACATTTCACAGGGCTGGTCCATAGACTAAGGGAATGATATCTCTGTATTGTATCAAAGGATGGGAAGGGGTGGTGGTGGCTAATGAGGATGTATTGCATAGAGTGGGATCTGAGCATGACGTAAATGGTACAGCCGGGACAGCTGACCCCAACTGTCCAAAGGGATACCCCACACCATATGACATCATGCTCAGCAATAAACTAGGGGGAAGGTTGGCTGGGGGGGCTGCTGTTCGGGGACTGGCTGGGCATCGGTTGGTTGGTGGTGAGCAATAGTTTTCATTTGCATCACTTGTCTTTCTTGGGTTTTATTTCTCTCTGTTATTTTCCTTTTCATTACAATTTTTATTATTATTTTTGTTGTTATTATTATTATTATTTGAATTATTAAACTGTTCTTACCTCAACCCATGATTTTTCTCACTTTTACCCTTCCAGTTCTCTTCCCCTCATCCTGCTCCAGGAGGGGAGTGAGCAAGTGGCTGGGTGGTGCTTAGTTGCCAGCTGGGGTTAAACCACAACAGTCCTTTTTGGTGCCCAATGTGGGGCTGGAAGTGTTTTAGACAATAAAGGATTGACCAGAGGGAATTAGAAGGGACTT
>NW_008795364.1:1000724-1007694 GCF_000699145.1 Aptenodytes forsteri | reverse complement strand
CCCCCCCGCCACCGAGTAGGCGGAGGGTGCAAAAAATGCTGGAAGGAGACACAGCCGGGACAGCTGTCCCCAACTGTCCAAAGGGATACCCCACACCATATGACATCATGCTCAGCAATAAACTAGGGGGAAGGTTGGCTGGGGGGGCTGCTGTTCGGGGACTGGCTGGGCATCGGTTGGTTGGTGGTGAGCAATAGTTTTCATTTGCATCACTTGTCTTTCTTGGGTTTTATTTCTCTCTGTTATTTTCTTTTTCATTACAATTTTTATTTTATTATTATTATTATTATTACTTGAATTATTAAACTGTTCTTACCTCAACCCATGATTTTTCTCACTTTTACCCTTCCAGTTCTCTTCCCCTCATCCTGCTCCAGGGGGAGTGAGCCATTGGCTGTGTGGCGCTTGATGGGTGCTCCAGCTTGGTTGCCAGCTGGAGTTAAACCATGACACCTATATATGCAGTCAAAGCACAAGGCTTTTCCCTCCTGCCCGCTGGAGCCAGGGAGCTCTCCCCAGGGTTCTCTGTTCATTGTACTGATTCAACTGAATCCTGTTTGAAAGCAAGCCAAGTTCAACAGAAATGAGAGAGATGTTTTGAAGATAAGAGTGTTGATACACAAAGTTAGATCCAGAAAACTGGCTTAATTCACAATCTTCTTTAATCCAAGCAGCAAACTGAAGTGCTGAGTCAGTACCAGCTCCCTCCATAATCCTTGCCCTGACCTGACTAATTAAGGTATTTTTCCTGCCCTGCTTATGGGTACTGGAGAGGTGCAAACATCTTTTTCACTAAAAAGTTTGTCTATGCAGCAAACTCCTCTGGCCTGAGACACCAAGCTCAGAGCAGGCTTTGGAGTGGCCGAGGCACAGATTTGTACCAGTGAGAAGAGATTGTCCCTGCCTATGCAGAAGATGCAAGTTAGACCACAGAAGTACCTCCTCTGATACAAGGTGCTGTCAACAGTGTTTCAGTGGTTCCAACAAAATAATTTGCAAGTTCAAGCACCAAATACCTACAGGTGGTTCCAGTATGACAAACCATGTACGGTACCAAAGTCAGCCCAGATGCTGGGAAGCAAACTCTATGAAATGCAACCTGAAGTCTGGTTTCCTGAATCCACAATGAGTAAGAACAGGTACAGTTTAGCTTTTGCAATGCAGGTTGGCTGGATGAGGATGGCAGTTATGGCCTCCTACAGCTAGACTGGACAACTTGGAGATCAAAAGAGACAAAAAGCCAGAGAATCTCAGAAAGGCATTTGTTGTCCAATATATCCTTTGTCCAATACATCCCTTGACTAAAGAACAGGCCAAACAACCTTTATTTCCTTAAACTATGGCTAAACACCCTTAATTTCCCCTCTTTCAAATTCAGGGAAACATTCTTTCCCTTTACTACTCCTCTTACCAAGGCATCTAACTTTCTGTTGTCCATTATGCACTTTCCTGAGAGCTCAAAATAGTGCTGAACCCACAATTCTTGACATCTTAAATGAAAGAAAATTGAGGTTTTGGGTGTTGGTTTTGTTTTTACTGTTAATATTACCTCTCTGCATGGCCCTGGAAAGCTGATCTAGGTTTTGAAATGTTGAAAGTGGTCATGGCTGAGATGAATTAGTGAATAGAGGACAGGGGAAGCAATCAATAACACATGATGAATACAATTTATCATGCTGCTACCTCCACAATGTAGTTGGGCTGCAATTGCATGTATCAAGACACATATCACATTCCTCCTTTCGGCTTACTTTCTCCCTATGCAGCACTTTTTGGATCCTGTTTCTGTTGTTATTTCTCTTAGCATGATTGAGATTATTATTAATAATTGATTTTTTCCTCCCTTAAGCATGCATCTGTCAGGCTTGAGGGCCAAAACATTCATTTAAATAGTTCCCTGAAAATTAAGCAATCCTTTGTCATCTATTACCAGCCATCCTAATATGCATTCCTCATGCCAAACTGAACTGCCCCCACCTTAGTAACTGTCAATATTTCTCTTAGCATGATTGAGATTATTATTAATAATTGATTTTTTCCTCCCTTAAGCATGCATCTGTCAGGCTTGAGGGCCAAAACATTCATTTAAATAGTTCCCTGAAAATTAAGCAATCCTTTGTCATCTATTACCAGCCATCCTAATATGCATTCCTCATGCCAAACTGAACTGCCCCCACCTTAGTAACTGTCAAAAACTATATCATCACCAAACTAAATACTTTGTTTAAAAAAAAAAAAAGTGAATAGCCTTGTACCTCCAGAAATCCCTTACATAGCTACTTTACATATAGATGTGCCATATATATTTTCCAATAGCACAATTAACTCTGATAAGTGGGGGCAGGGCTAGTGGGTAATGCCAGTTTGTAAAAAGATGGACAGGGTAAAATTCTCATCCAGTAAGACCAGACAAGCATCTGATTCCTAATTTGCATGTTTCGTATATCACTAGGAAGGTTCTTTTGTGATTTGAATTTCTAAAAGTTTACATGAAAAATACAATAGGTTCAACTTAAATTTCATTGAGCAGTCTCATTGTTACTTCTCAGCTTCTGTTCCGCAAACCACTTTTGAAATAAACTTCTTAAATTATTATGACAGACAGAGCATGATTCAAGTGTATATTACTGTTGCTATTTAATTCCTTTCTGTGGATTTCTCTTCTATAAAAAGTGTCCTGTTTATATTACTCTAGGTATAGTCTTTTAAAATATCTCAGCTTATTGTTGGCAAGGGAACATTATAGTGTGGATAATGATGGGATAACAACTTTGATTTTGAACTTCTATTACTTAAAATTTTGCAGCATTCTCTGAACAGGATGTACACTGGGGCTTGTTAGCTCTGTAATTACAATCCTTACCTTGAAGGCATTTTTGTATGCCCAGCATCCAAATGGACGGCCCAGGGAATTGAAGTCTGATGTTGTATTGTTCATTCTTTTGATTATTCTCAGAATGGCTGGATTCAGCAAGGATCTTAAAGGCTCCTTATCTGACAGCTTTTGAGAGGACTTTCCTAGAGGCCAGCTAATTCATGTTCAGGGTTCATATCTGAAATTTGCACCTTCAGAACAAATAGGCAGCTAATGCAGCTCCATTGTACTGTAGTCTAATTACGGATGGCTCCACGTAACGGAATACGGAATCTGCCACTGCCAGTGAACCCAATAGAATTAGCACAGTTCAGCTCTGCCAATACATCTAAACATAACCACACATTCTCTTGTTCATGCCAGCTATGATGACTGAAGTGAGTTTGACATTGCATCATACTTCTGTATTTCAATAGCATTCTGTACTGCTTTAACATTGGCTGCACATGTAATTCCACCCCGAAAGACATCATTAACCACTCATACATATATAAGTCTTGTCTTGTTAACTCTGTTTTAATGGAAACATACTTTTAAAACTGGGATGAAAAAGCATTTCCAATTACCTGGTGACATCTTGTGAGTCCTCTGTTATTCCTGACATAAATGGCAAGGATCCTTCAGTTGGGTTCTCTTGGTGAGATATTTCTGTCAGACCACCTCATTTATCCTGCTGCACTTAACTGAACATTTTACCTATTTTTAGCTGCTAAACAGCCTACGCATATATCACCCCGTGCTGAGATTTTGTATTCTTTAGAGGCTAATACATATTTGGACTAGGTCAGTTCGGTGAGTTCTTTAAGAAGCCCCTCTCTGCTGAAGAAATGGTTTTGGAGATACAGTAGGTGGCACTCTTCCCCCTGAGTCAGGAGTGACTTGTTTCTAACAGCAGAGGAAAAACTTGTTGATAAACAATATGCAGTAATAAAATCTTAGCTTCTCTATAATCACAGAAAAAGCAGCGAAGTATGTATTAATGCACTCTATTCTGCTCACTACTAAAACAAACTTTATACACACACACAAAAAAGCAATGCCAGTAAGTAGGCAGCTGCAATGTTCTGATGCTAAGAAATATTGAGGTAGAGCAGATCCCTTCAAGACTCTGCATATCTGTGATGAATGGATAACATTACCTCAGCACTGGTCCTGAGAATAGAAAACACTGTGGGAGTATTGCAGATACTGAGGTAATAATATCTCTTTGCAGAAAATCTCTATTTTAGCTTTTATAGAACACCTCCCAGTAAAAGTATACCTCAAGGACAATGGTACTGAAGGTACAGGTTTTCAGGAGGTATATCGTAGACTGTTGCAGCCTGGCACAGTGGATGTAGAAGGGGAGATGTACACTTTAGGCAGGAGAAAGGTCTTAGGAGCAGTTTCCTGCATCTGTACTGTTAAGCAGGGCTCTTCAGTCCTGTCCTTAGTGACAACTTCCATTCACAAGGTGATATGAAGCTCATCGCCACAGGGCACCTAATGTGCTAACCTTGGAGAAATGCCTGCTTATTCATTTTTTCAACATACACATGTAGACATAACCATGTTCAGTAGTCTGGTTGAACTACTGATCAACCAATGAGTACGATCATGGGGTTTCACTGTTTTTCTCCTTCTATTGACCAAATGCAACAGCAACTCCTGTACTGCCATCGTTCCTCAGTTTGGCCATGACACATGTGTAAGACCTCACTGTCTCTTTTGTGCTTAAAAATACAGATGGCATAAATGCTATTACTACAAACAAGAACATTTCAAGGATTGTTACTGAGCCTTATGTTGAAACAATTCTGAACAACATTATTAAATCATGAGGCAAAGTCTGTATCATTAAGGATGCACTTGAACCTAGGTCTCTAACTTTTATTGGGAATAGCTGATATGTTTATATATCAGAGAGAAAACTGGCTATAGATAGAAGAATAGCGTAGCCAGGAAATGCAAATAATAAGCAGGAAGGAGAAGGGGATGGAAGAAAGATTGAGGCAGAAATAGGAAAAAGATTACATACATACAGAAAGATATTGAATAGCCAGCACTCTTTTTGCCTGAAAAGGTTAGGAGCAAAAGGAGACTTGTTGGAGATGCTCTGAATTTGAAGCTATACAATAGGAACATATTAGCCTCTCTTTTTAACCCGTAGCACGTGGCAACAGTTAATTAAATTAAGGGCAATAAAGTTAGAAGGAATGAAAGGATAAGTCTTCTTTACACAGTGCATAATCAATTTGTGGCATTCACAACCACTGCAGGTCATGTAGACAGACATTGTGGTTGGATAATTTTATGACTAGCAATAACATTTGCAGCTCTGTCAACTTAGACAGTGATAGGAAGATAATCAAAGAGACTCTTGGAAGAACACTGCTCCAAGAACTCAAAGGTCTGCTATATTATGAAGGACTCAGCATCAGCTCCAAATGTCACATCATTTATCAGTGTGGGAGTGCATAACATGCAAAGAATTAAAAGCTGTTGCATCCCATTTCTAATACTCAGTAAATAAATGGTCAAGGAAAAGATAAACATCCTTCTTGATTAGCGACCTTCCAAATTATGCTAAATAAGTTTCCTTGAGTAGTACTCTCCTTTCTCTCTCCCTGCCTATGTCAGTGTGCCATTGGGGTCTGATTCTCTCCCTGGGGGTCTGGTGTTGGATTAGAAATCATGAGATGCATTAAAATGTAAATTTAGAGGCCTTTTTTGTTGGATTTCTGGTTTTCAAGATTTTTCCCCAAGACTTTTTTCAAGGTTGAACCCTACAACCAAGAAGGCAAAAACTGCTTCTCTTCTCTCTCTCACTGTTAATACCTTGTGACATTCGTCCACAACCCTGTCCCATGGGAAGCTACAAACAAAAACATCAACAGCTGGGACTTCCATCATAAAATTTACCATGGCTAGATCATGGGTTGTCAATGTTCACCTCCAAAAGAGACTGAAGAGGAGAGGTTTCCATAATCTTTTATGCACTTTTTTCACACCATCACTGATAAAGGCTGGCCTGTCTAACTTTGTCTATCCCTTGAAACACAAGGTGTTGTTTCAAGCAATGCTGTGATCTTCTCCAGATCATTTCTTCTTCTGAAACAGTGTGGTTCTACTTTGTATGTAAAACAGGATATCTGTTGGTATGAATCTAGATAGTGTGCAGCTTAAAAGAAAAAGGCTTTCCAGATCAGTATCCTTTCCAGCAAAAAACTTGCTTGGATGATTTCAGAAGTGTTGTGTTGGGCATTGTCAGACAAATCCTCAGCTAACAAACTGCATTAGCCATTTTTCTTTACTGTTAAAAACAGATACAGTTTTTAAGCACACTCCTGAAACCAAATGAAAATGAAAGTGTTTTTAATCAAGAGTCAGTTTTAAGGCTGAGCAACCAGAACAGTTGGCCGCTGTATGAAGTTAGGTAACAATGCAGCTCACCTAATACACATGTGAAAGGAAGAAGATGACCACTTCTTAGTCTCTGCCTGCATTTGCAATGGTCTATCTATGGCTCTACTGGTCATGTAAAAATATATACTGCATATAACTACCATAATTTTCTTCCTGGAAAGGAAAATTAAAGTGGAAAACAGACTATTTACTCAGTGTATAATGAAAAATCTGAAAACTATGAACCTAGAAAAAACCTCCACGTATTTTATGTCAAATAACATATGCCTATTTGCATATGAAATCTGATCTTCATTTGGAAAAAAAAAATCAGTAAAGAAAAGTATTCAAGTGTGGTTTCATATACTCAAAACTGTGAGAAAACAGATAAGAAGGTAATGTGCATGCTAATGGCAGGAAGACTCAAATAATGAGATGTGAAAGATATTCTCATCTCTTTGTGCATATTTAGTCTAGTGATCTCTGAGTACTGCAATGGTCATCCATTCAAAAGGGAGTTGTCATGGTTTAACCTCATTTGGCAACCGAGTACCACACAGCCGCTCGCTCACTCCTCCCCCCCTCCCCCGGTGGGATGGGGGAGAGAATTGGAAGAGTAGAAGTGAGAAAAACTCATGGGTTGAGATAAAAACAGTTTAATAATTGAAATAAAATAATAATAGCAATAATAATAACAATAATAATAATAAT
>NW_008795364.1:989677-1000705 GCF_000699145.1 Aptenodytes forsteri | reverse complement strand
GACCGATGCCCAGCCAGTCCCCGAGCAGCGGCCCCCCCGGCCAGCTTTCCCCAGTTTATGTACTGAGCATGACGTCACATGGTATGGAATGTCCCTTGGGCCAGTTTGGCTGTGCCCCCTCCCAGCTTCTTGTGCACCTCCAGCCTTCTCAGTCGGTAGAGCATGGGAAGCTGAAAAGTCCTTGGCTAGTGTAAGCACTACCTAGCAACAACTAAAACATCGGTGTGTTATCAACTTTGTTCTCATCCTAAATCCAAACCACAGCACTGTACCAGCTACTAGGAAGGAAATTAACTCTATCCCTGCCGAAACCAGGACAGGGGTTCCCAGGCCCAAATCTTGATTCATATAAAAATCGACTTGAAGAGAAAACACATCTTTTTCCAGGGAAGAATGAGGGACATACTTATTTGCATGCTATCAAGATAACAGCATTTAAAACATTAAAATAAAAATTAAATTAGAGATAGTGTGACCAGGTTTTTATGTCAAGGTTTCTGCCACATATTGGCTTATTGGCCACCACTGATCGCAAAAGGCACCATTTTCTCAAGTTCTGCTGAGTGTGAGGTAGCAGAGCATGGGACAGCTTGCCCAATGACTTACCTACCGATAGGCAATTTTAGTGAGACATCTTAATGTCACGCTCAGGCAGCTTTATACCATTTTGCTTCAAATTTGAGCATAAACTCAGATCTCCTGTCTGAGAGAGCCACAGATTTTGCATACAGAAGAATCCTTCTTTGAATGTGATTTTGCTTTAAAATCCTCAGTCTTACAGGCCTAACATCCACACAAGCTCTGAAGGAGAAAGCACCGAAGGAAAAGGTCTATTTTTAAAATGTGACATCTCAAAGTCTCCTCACAGCTGGCGTTAAAAGGCTTGTAATGGGATCAACTAGTTCATGGCAAAGTTGAAGGGAATATAGGGAGATCTTGAAGTTCATGTATGCATGCAGTAACAGAGAGCATGAACTGCCTTTACATGCTGAATACCCTGTGTATGTCTATTTAGACATCTTAAAAATGGATAGACAGGAATTCGCCTCTTCATTTAGTTCAGGTAGGTATCTATTTTCCTATCAGATGGTGTGGTTGAAAAAAAAGCAACATAGAAAATCAATTCAAACTGTCGTTTAAAGTAAAGCAAATAATATCTTATTTTTTACAACACCTGTATTTCATCAGTTTATTTTGTGAAAGACACATGAATTGATATAAACCACTGTGATACTCTTTGAAATACGTTTTTAATTGAAACTGCTCTAATTTCAGTCTGTGCTTTGACATTTACATTTATTTCCATCACATTTGCTATGAAAAATCCACATTGAGAAGTGACACTACAGGTAGTACTACACCAACAATTCAGCCTGAATCCTGGGGTATTCACATGTATGTTTGTGTGTACAAACTACCAAATTGTCCTTGATTTGAAGCTAACATTGGCAGAAAGTGCTTCATGCATAGCCAATAACTACATTTGCATGACCACAAATTTCACAGAGAACAGGTATCATAATTTTACTAAGGATCTAGTAAACACATGTTCAGGTCAATACTCTAAAAGGTAAAATCCTTGCTACACTCAATTCATCAGGAAATAAAATAGAAACTGCGAACTTTTTCATTTTAAAAAAATTTAATTACTTTTAGCATTATTGGCAAAACAGCAAGGTGCATATCGGAATGCTCCTTCTCTGCGTATGCAGGTCCTAGAGTCTTGCTGCATAATTAGCCTCATGTCTTACTATTTCTGAGGTAAAGTTGGCTAATCATTGGCCTCAGCCCTCAGTGCTTCCAAGCTATTCCTTTTCTTCTCTCTTGGCACTTCCAGAGGTTCCTGACTTGCATTTAAGCGGGATTTTGATTATGCTCTGTCTTTCTGAGGTACTTTTGCATTCAAAGCTGCCTTATCAGAGTCTGAACTACTTTCCATTGCATCATATTTTAATTGCACAGATTCAGTTACAACTTGCCAGGAATGCACTTTATAAATAAAATTGTTAGTAAGAGAAAGATCAAGAGCAATGTTATCTTCCCACCAGAAAATTTCTGATCACATGTGTCTGTCCGAGGAGAAAGAGAAAAGCAGCAAGGTGATGGTCTTGTAATCAATCAGGAGTCCAGCCACTGAGCAATCAGAAGTGGGAGACTGGGTTCCCATTGCCATGCATAGTAGAGTCACAGGCTGTCAGACCTAGGATGACTATTTGGAAACATTTTGGGTGATCCTTGAATGCTGCCAAGATCTGACTTGGCAAAGCACTTAGGCAGCTGCTTGTCTTTAAACCTGGCAAGCTCAGGTGTCTTAGAGCTTAAATATCTGAACTGAAACAAAAGGGGTGAGCAGCTTGCCTGGTAGGTAACAGTACAGAATTTCTGTTTGCAATTCAAGCATCTACAGTGAGAGACTAGACTCCAAAATATCTACCAGAGAGACATATGGAAAACAGGTTCAATTTTTTATAGTATTAGAAGAGTAGTCCCGCTGAGATTTCATGTGAATTTTCATGTATTATTTAAACCTAGCAAACTGAGAGCCCAGAGGAAACAAAAGAAATTCTTCTGATTAAAACAGAAAATGTGTGGTTGGAAGACACAGACTCAATTCCCAGGGCTGCCACAATGTGTGACTTTTAGGCTTTGGGAAAAAAAATAGCCACCCAAAACACTTAACTTTTTTTTTTTTTTTGCTGTCTGCCATGGTTGTAGTTCCAGTGTGAGCATATGTAGGGAGTAGGGATGTGTCCTTCTCTTTCTCCCTTCCTCCCTCCATGATGATGCAACAAGTGGAGAGGCTCACAGTGAAGGGTAAAACAGGAGAAAGCTGCATGATCTCTGTGCTATCTTTTCTCTGGCTTCCAAAATACATTTCTAAAGCTGTAGGGAAACTAACACAACAGCACAGATTCAGTAGTTCTTGGTATTGCAATAGAGAAACAGAAAATTTTCTTAATGGATTTGGGTGGGAAAATAAAATTCTGTTTGTTTTGGTGCCCTTTCTACTCTCCCAATAAATTCAAGCCTGTCCATAAAAGTAGAAAAAATATTACACATTTAACAAAATAATCTCAAAACTTCTTTGAGAGCTACAGAAGAAAAAGTATCCACAGATGTGGAGATCGACATTTTTTAAGGTGCAGTAAAAGCTATTGCTGTCTTTGATAAATACTGACTGGAGACAGAGAGCAGTACAAAATACAGAAGACAAGAATGCACTCTATTTTCTTTCTCACATGCTATTTCATAACATTGTTTTCAATGGAATTACTTCAGAGGGTGAAAACACCTGGGTTTTTTTTCACTTAAAAATTGCAACCTGGTACTAGAGGGCTATCTGTTCACCTGTTATGAACTCATCAACATTTAATAATATGCATCATTTACCTGAAAGAGTGGATTGAAATCTATGATTTACATGGAGGTTTATTCATAGGAGAATGCATTTGACTCTGTAAACAAGTTTCACAGCTGGTTCCCTCGCTTTGTATTATTTAATTTTTGAATGAAAACAAAGAAAGTACATTTGGAAAAAGCACAACTAAGCCGTGGAACTCTTTGCAATTGGATATGGTGAAGGCTAACCAGATCAGGAGATTAAAAACAAGAACAGTGATAAATTCATGAAGATTAGGTCATTAGTGGTTGCTAAGAGCAGCCCGGATGCAACCCAGGTGAGAAATCCCTGAGCAACTGGAAGCTGGGAGAGCACACCAGAGACAGGCACCCATACACAGTACTGCCTCTCCAGGCAGTAGCCAAAGATAGACACTTTGGCCAAACCAAGGGAATGGCAGCTCTGAGGAACAGGCAGTACAAAGGGAGTGAGCACAACATCATGCCTTGTGAAATCCCAGCACAGAGAAGCTTTAAGCCAGCATCAAGAAAGCACCAAGCCCTCACTCTCATGACTTCATACTCCCATGCAGACAGGAGGAACAGATACAGGGTGTCCTCACTGCTCTGCCATTTATTGATCTTCAGCTGTCAAGAATCCCTGAAAACTACCACCGTCTCACTCAAGTCAGAGCAGATCTTAAGCTTCTTCAGTCTTAACTGGCATCAGGATCTAAGCTCAGCACGATAAAATCACTAGCTCCCTGGCTACCCTGCCTCTGATTTTCCAAGTATGAACTGTGACCTCTTGCATTTTCACAGTGTATCTTGTGTTGCAGGTTGACTTTGAAGGTTGTAGACTTCATCTCACCTGCTGACCCTGCCAGCAAAGTTTTGTGTTGAAATGCAGCAGCAGGCCTTTCAAGTGCCTATTTCTTCTATAAGAAAATAGCCATTCTAAAAATAGAGCACTAAGTCCTAGAGCTGAGCAAAAGCTGCTAAGTAAGAGAAAGAAAGTCAGCTAGGTAAAAGATCAGGTGTTGGTGGAAAAATAAGTAAATAAGTGGAAAGCTAGAAAAGCATTAGTCGTGCCAATGGCTGTGTTGGACTTGATGTTTTTTCTGGAATAATTTTTTTATCCATGTTAAAAATCAACAGTTAATACATTATAACAAAGTAATCCTTATATTTGTATGTTTTGTATGTGAATGTACAGAAGATATTTACACAGTGTTTGTTTCTTAAATATTTAAGAAATTAGAAGATTATGTTTATGTGTGTGTGATTGTATGCCTATGTCTACACATATTTAATCTCTCTTGCTCTCTTTAGGGCCAAATTCTCCTTCTGGTCACATCAAGGTAAACCCAGAGTAATCTGATGGTTATTGCCATGCTTTCTTATAGCCTGTTCTTAGGTAACTCACAGAATTTGGCTTACAGGGAAAAGAAAAGAGACAAATGTGACTTTAACACCATCTTACCAGTTTCTAAACTGTTTTTTGTTATGACATGATATAGTATGGGACCGCAAGAGGATTTCCAGCCCACCAAGGGCTCCCAGTTGCCAGCACTGTAGAGCAAGCGATGACTAAGTTAGTGTCATGGTGCTCTGACCGCACATCACTTTCAAGGACTGGGATGAAGAAAAATTATTAGCTGCTGCAGCCAGGCGCAAAGCACTGATACTGTTGTCCATCTCATCTTATACCATGTGTGTTTTACTGTTGTCCATCTCATCCTTCTGCAGCAACTGGAAGGCTGGAATGGAGCATCTGGGAATAAATCAACTTCTTGAACCAATCCTTTGATCATGGGGGGACAGCACTAATTTTGATGAGATAATATCTTCGTACACTCAACTTCAATACAACATCCTGTTTCAGTCAAGCTTTCTTTAGAGTGCCCTGCTAGATAGCCAAGTCTGATTACACAGCTGGAGTCCTTCATCCAGACTTTTTCCTTAGTAAGTTATCCTGCCAGCTTTTCAGCAAAGTTTTCCCCACATTAATGGAGGTTAGGTTAAATCTAAGTACAAAGAAATAAAATCTCCCTGCCTCCAAGCTTCAGGGAATACCTAGACTGCTTTTTGTGTTCATGTCTTCCCTTGCTGTTTCTTATGATCAAAAAAACTGCAGACCATTTTTAATTAAAGTGTCCCCATCTTTCTCTACCAAAGTTATGTCTTCATTCACTATGACAGGTTCTCCGGAAAAGCGGCTCTGAGATTATTAAGGTCAATTAGCCACCAGAGGGAGCCCACATAGCCTCTTGAACGTAACCAGAACGCGCTGTTAGAAGCAAAGAAAGATAGAGATGTGAACCGCTCCTTTGTACGGTGTGTAACCGGGGGGGGTATTTCAGTAAGGCTGGAGTAAGAACACACAATGTGGCACCAGAGATGCTTACAACAATAGAAGAGCAAATCCAGCTGCCAAAAATAGATATAAAAGGAAAACAACAAAGCGAAAATACCATGAGTCCGGGTAAATTGGCAGAGTTCTGACAACGTGACTGCTCTGATTTATATTAGTTAAAAAGTCAGGTCTGGAAAGTGTGAAGGGTTCAGTGGTCCAATGTTTCTTCTTCTTACCAATCTCAATGCATTTCAAAGCTAAGATTGAAGCCAATTAGTTAATTTTGCTTCTTGAAGAAGAGAGTAGTTGGGATGATTTCATCAAAAGTTTAATGATTTTTATTAGGCAAGTATGGCCCACTCAAATATAGACTTCGTCCCCCATCTGCAGTCACAGACCAGCCTGACCTCAGGAGAAACAAATTACTTCTAGTGCTTTGTGTAACCCAGACAAGAAAAAGAGAGGCTGTGCTGGGAGGTTTTGAAGGACTGCTGCAACAAGCTTTGTGACAACCCTTTCCGTGCCCACATATCCATGAGAGGCAGTCATGGCTGTGGTTTCTTTATCACTTCAAGATTAACTCTGTAGCTATCCTTAAAACAGGCAACCATTTTCTTCATTTCAACCTCTGTCAAGGCTTACATAATAATAAAAAAATACACACACACATATGCAGATATATACACATATATCCATTTATAGAATACCTCTCTATCTCCTTGTTATTAACACCTACCTAATTACAGTAATGTTAGTAGCAGTAATTGATCTTTTTAATTCAAATTCATTTGATCCTCCTTGGGCTACACATAAAAGTGACTCACAGGCACAGCCTCCTGCTGCTTGGGACTTCTGCTTCCGTCAGTCCTCCTGCACCCAGAAACAGATGTGTGTGTGCATACAAATTTAAGCTAGAGCTAGCATTCTTGGAAGCCTAGTTTCTGGCTAGGAGCAATAGAGGCTTCTCTCCCATTTCATGTAAAGGTTGTCTGTCAGTACTGTGAACAGGCTGGTGATGAATCTGACCAGAAGCTGGAAAGCTGTCTTGTTGCAAGGCAGTGCTAAAACTGATGTGCTATGTTTGGGAGCAGAGGAGCTCCAGTCTTCCTGTATATTTTTGAATAACAGGTTACTTTCCTTCCTTAGTGTTGTTTGAAGATAGCTCAGCTTCTGTATTGAATGCTATTTTTTTGCTAAAATTATCCCTCTGCTGAGGAGTGACAGATTTTGGAAGTGTCAGGGATTATATATCTGTAGTTAGAGAAGAAGTTATGTTCTCTATCAATGATACAGTCTGAAGATGCTTTTTTTGGTGTGAGTCTAAAATCAAGCAAATTAGTGACAATCCTTTTTTTAAGAGCTTTAACTGAATCAGCAAAGCCCCGTATTCAGAGTTAATCTTGATAAAAGCATCTATTTGATATAGAGTATTGAAGGCAAGTAGCTGGTTTTGCTGTTTTCAATAGCTCCCGGAGAAAGGGATTAATCTCTAAACAATGGGAATACTGTTAGGAGGGAGCACTGCTACCACTGTCTGTGAAAGTCCTGTCTCTTACTGTTCTGCCTCCATGCTACATGATTTGTTGCTAAAGGTACAGTTAACAAGAAAACACTTGTTCAATTTCCTCTGAAGACTTCAGAATATTTTTTATCTAAAACAAGAAAAAACAAGAGAAGAGCTGAAAATCAACACCATGGAAAGCAGAATATTTAGTAAACACTGCTATTAAGCATTAATAAATTAAGTACAAAAAAAAAACAAATCAATACGCACTGCCCTTGAAATGCTACAGAAGTTAAAGCTTACAGTTGTGTTGTTTTTTCTTTAAAGAAACAGAGGAAGAAGGGAAATAAACAATAGTCCTTCAATAAAATACCATCACAAGGTGGTTCTGAAGTAGGGACATGCACAGTGGGTTTGAAGTAGTTTTTAATTGCAAAGCATACCATCTCAAGGATGCGCTATTTAAATATACATAGCTTATATATGTTTAATCCAGAGCACGTTTTCACAGGCAAGTGAGGAAGCATCTAAAGAGCAGTTATGCACCCTGACCACCCATGACCACTGCAGAAGCAAGTGGGAATCATCAGTGCACTTGGAAGGTTTTCAAATCAGCTCCCTGAGACTCATATCAGAGGATGGGGTCAGCTGCCCTCTGAAACTTCTTTTTTACCCTCTTGACAAAAAAGAGCACTTAGGTGATGAGCCTTCATGGTCTAGAGCAATTTCTAGCGGTGAGTTAGTGATTAGTGGGTTTAGACAGAAGGGTACACTTACCCCAAAGCATTGGATACCTCTAATTTGATTTGCCAAGCCACTTCCACATCAAAGAGCCACAGCTCTGCACTTCAATTGCTTTCACTAAATATTCTCTTTGACTCAGTCTATATTCCCACTGTAATCAAGAACTCTTTGTACCAAACTTTCTTTAAGATAAAGGGAAGAATAAACTGAAATGACTCAGCTATTCAACACAAACTTTCTATTCTTTTCTACTACTGAACATTTACTGGTATGTTTTAGATTTGACCCAAAGACTACATCTCTTGCTTCACCAGTGATTATTTGATCAGACATCTATCACCTATCACATTCAGGAATAACAGGCCATAGTTAAGAATAGCAGTGTTTTCCTTCAGTCTTACCTGATATATTAACATCCCCCTAAAGCCACACTTCCTCGTTTCCTTTATTCTAATAGAATTAAACAGATCGTACCTGGAGGTAAATAATGGATCCTCTAAACCACCCCAAGAGACTCTGCTGACAGCTGCTATAGACCTTTCCACTGGCTGGTCTCCTCCTAATTTCTAAATTCAATTTAATCATGGATACACTATATTTATTGTGACAATGTTCTTATTCTAAATCATTCTTCTCCCTCCACAGAATATTCTTATGTTGAAAATATATGAAGAATCACTTTAAGAACTCAGCATAGTAGAAGAGGAAGTTTGAATTACCTTTTGAGCCATAAAAATAAGGTTTAGGGATACTCTTTTATAAGTACTTTTTTTTTACTATATATATTCAGATGTTTATATCAAAGATTTCAACAACTTTGAAGAAGGATAGCACAACCCCAAGTTAAGTAACTCATCCTTCAGGGGTATCTTCATGACAAGAAAATAATCTCAGCAAAGAAGATTAATATCTTACAAATTTTCACCTGAAGATTAAAAAAAATTACCAACTGATCACTGGCTGCTCTTTTACTTTTTTACACTTTATAGACACAATATGATTAGATGACTCATCTAAGTTCAAACAGCAAATATAATGCAGGGAAAGCAGTAAAATCCAACCTCACTGAATATAGTCTTGTGCTCTGGATACTGGAGTCCTCCATCTTAACATCAGTGTCCAAAAGCAATTAAAAGCTCAGACAGAAGCAATGAAGTATATATATATATTCATATATTCAGATAGAAACTTTTGTTCTCAAACATGAAATTATAAGTGTGGGTTACATGCACAAAGCTACCATCTGGTATTTATGAGAAAAAGAACAAAAAACGGTGAAGAAAAAAATTACTCAACTTACATTGGCTGATGGTCATTTGTGGTCATTATCATTAAAGGTTTTTTTTAACTGTTAGTAACTTGAAAAATTCTTGTTACAACGTAGGAAAGTCCTCATAGAAGTATTTAATTTAAAAGAACTTTTGAGCTAAAGGCAACAACAGCAAAGTGATGCTTCCTTCTAATGTTGAGCTGAAATGAAGGGAATGTTTTTTGGAAATAATGTATTTTTTAATTAGAGGTTTGGGTTTCTGTTTCAATTATAAACATGAAACCTGTTCTATTTCAGGATGAAGATGTATCTCATGAAAACCAGTGAGAACTCCTGTTCCTGATGTTAATGGTATGAACAGTTTTTCTTGCTTTTTTGGCAATTAAGTCATGCTGCAGCACTGTTGTCTGGACAAGTGGTGCAAATGTTAGTGGGATGTCCTCTTATCTCCAGCCTCCCTTCATGTCTGTTCTCCACCTCTGGATGGAAAATAAAAACTACACGTGCACTTCCTCCCACCATCTTTTTACAGCAGATAAAGAAGTAGGAGAACAAATGCTGGATGCTGGCTGGAGTACCTGAGCTGGAAGGGAGAAAGGAGAGGGAAATGGGGGCTGTGATCAATCTAATGTGGGTCTATGTAACTCTTTCCTGTCAATGATTCACTTCTTTTATTTCTAGACATTTAAAAAAAAAGGCATGCCACAGCTGAATTCTATTGTGCTCCCAGGTACCATCTAATTCCAGAAATACCATATTATTAATTTAAAGCTAGAGTGTGCTTCAATAAAAATTCAAAACATAAAGTACAGTAAAGTTCCAGGTAATCCATCTTCCAAGACTTCTCTGAGATTCTATGCTGGCATTCCTCTGACAGCATCATGACACACGTGAAAGCTTTTCAGGCAGACAGGGCTTTTCAATTGTCTATTTCTATAAAGGACAATCACTGCATAAGTGAAAACAATTCTTCTATTGTTACCTGAGGAAAAGACTGTGACAGAGAATCCTTACTATTGTAAATTACAATGAAAACAAGAAATCAAGAAAAAAAAAACCACCTTGTTGTGTGAACTCCAAGTATGAGCAATAATTTCAAAATTAGCAATAACTTCAAAACTATCAATTTTCTCTTTCTTCATATTTTGTCTACTTCAGTTAAAGCACATTCTTCTTTTTTTTTTCCATTACTTTTACATGGTGCTTATCACCTACTTCTTATTTCCTAAGGGAAAGTGTGTTTTTTAGTCCAGGACAATCTTACCTACTTCAGTTTAATGTGTGTATCGTTTGGTATGAAACCCTTATCTGTGATGTCATCAGTCCAAACAATAATAATCAGGAGAAAGAGGAATGGAAAAAGCAGTAAAGAAAAGAAAATTGAACAGAGAGAATAGTATTTCTGCAATAGAGATTAAAATTAGCATAACTTCCACGTGGCATCGCATTTCAACCTGTGAAAAAGTATGTTTTCACTCAAGCGTGATAACTGGACTCCTTGTATTTCTCCTGTATTGGGTCTGGCTGAGATGGAGTTAATTTTCCCCATAGCAGCCCTCATAGTGCTGTGCTTTGTATTGGTAGCTAGAATGGTGTTGATAACACACCAGTGTTTTGGCTCCTGCTGAGCAGTGCTCGCACAGCATCAAGGCTGTCTCTCCAACATTCCCCCCCTCACCCAGTAGGCTGGGGGTGGGGAAGATCTGAGGAGGGGACAGAGCCAGGACAGCTGACCCAAACTGACCAAAGGGATATTCCATACCATATGACATCATGCTCAGCATATAAAGCTGGGGGAAGAAGAAGGAAGGGGGG
>NW_008795364.1:988358-989147 GCF_000699145.1 Aptenodytes forsteri | reverse complement strand
GCTCCTTCCTCCTCAGGGGGAGGACTCCTCACACTCTTCCCCTGCTCCAGCGTGGGGTCCCTCCCATGCGAGACAGTCCTCCACAAACTTCTCCAGCGTGGGTCCTTCCCACGGGTTGCAGTTCTTCATGAACTGCTCCAGCATGGGACCCTTCCATGGCATGCAGTCCTTCAGGAACAGACTGCTCTAGCGTGGGTCCCCCACGGGGTCACAAGTCCTGCCAGAAAACGTGCTCCAGTGTCGGCTCCTCTCTCCACGGGTCCACAGGTCCTGCCAGGAGCCTGCTGCAGCACAGGCTTCCCACGGGTTCACAGCTTCCTTCAGGTGTATTGTGGTTTAACCCGGCAGGCAGCTAAACACCATACAGCAGTTCGCTCACTCCCCACCCTGCCCACTGGGATGGGGGAGAGAATCAGGAAAAAAAAAAAAGTAAAATTCATGGTTTGAGATAAAGACAGTTTAATAGGACAGAAAAGGAAGGGAAAATAATAATAATAATGATAAAAGAATATACAAAACAAGTGATGCACAATGCAATTGCTCACCACCCGCTGACTGATGCCCAGACAGTTCCTGAGCAGCAGTCACCATGCCCCAGCCAACTCCCCCCAGTTTATATACTGAGCATGACGTCATATGGTATGGAATGTCCCTTTGGCCAGTTTGGGTCAGCTGTCCTGGCTGTGCCCCCTCCCAGCTTCTCGCTGGCAGGGCACGAGAAGCTGAAAAGTCCTTGACTAGTGTAAGCACTACTTAGCAACAACTAAAACATCAGCGTGTTATCAACAT
>NW_008795364.1:968563-986351 GCF_000699145.1 Aptenodytes forsteri | reverse complement strand
CTGTCTTGGAGCCGGCTGGCATTGGCTCTATCAAACATAAGGGAAGCTTCTAGCAGCTTCTTACAGAAGCCACCCCCGTAGCCCCACCACTACCAAAACCTTGCCCTGCCAACCCTATATATATCCTCACACCACCAAATTAAAAAAAACCCAACTGTCTAGGAAAATAAAAATATAATTGTTTCAACATTTTTTGTATGTGCATGTATATGCTTTCATTACACTTTCTGCTAAAATGTGCTATTTGTATTTCCTGTTCTAAGCTGCTAAGCAAACTTAACATTGCACTGCAGAGGTGGTTGCATTTCCTTTGTGGACTAAAAAAGTATAAGTGACTATAAATACAAGACTTATGCAGTGGGGAAAGGGATCCAGATAATTCTACCAGTGAAAAATATTGTGTGGTGTTAAGGGGAATGGTGAAGGGACTACAGAAGAAATTATAGTCATCTGAGTGCCAAATATTCAAGGCATATTTAAGCTGTGAAGGGATGAGGTTGTAACTGTTAGGCCAGGAAAATCTATGTGTGCAGAATACAAGAAGAACAAAATTTTGCTATGGAGTGAATGAGAGTATTTGTATTTTTAAACAGCCATGAAAGCAGATGGATTTCTCTAATCTTAGGCAAATTAAACTGAGGTGTCTCGGATAAGAGTAGAGAAATATCCTCACACCAGAGAGAAAAGGTCCTCACGAAAATATATTAGTTTGCCAGATGACTAGGGTCAGAAATGGATCTCAGTCACACTGTCCAACAGACAAGATGGCGTTTCCTGACCCAGATATCTTGCTGCCTACAGGTTTTCCTAAAATGATACCCAGTATGAAAAGTGAGTGCCAGGGACCCATCGTTCTCGTATGGAAGAGTTAGGTATAGCCGCAATGCAGAAACTTCTAAGTTAACTCTTTTTATTAATCAGTATGTATATAGTACTTTCTGTATTACAGAATTCTCTTGTCAACAGTAGGATATCAGCATGTGCTAATGAGTTCACGTCAGATAATACATACAAAAATAAGTAAAACTCCTAGCATAGACCTTGTTTCTTGCAAAAAAGATTCACTTCATAACTGAGGAAGTGCAAGTGTTGTTTTCAGGGTCTTCACAGTAGTAATACACACATGCTAAATGTAATTGCAGGCTTAAAAATTTGAAAAAAGTAGAGTGACTAAGGACACTTAGCGAAGGCTGGAGAATACATGTTTCTGCACTGCAATAAAACTTCCATGCTGACTTGACCAGCAAGAATATTTTTTTCTCCCTCTGTCCTAGCAGTATGTTTAAAGCAATGTTTATTCTTAGTTTGACTGGTCTGTAGCATGACAAGCTTTCAAACATGGCAGAAGTCTTGTGGGGGAAATCTACCTCTGCCAGAAACGCACAAGAGTGGGGTGTTGTAAATGTCACACACACACGCACATGCATGCACACACACACACAGAGAGTGGCAGCCTACATGGCTTTGGTTATCTGGCTTGCAAATACAACAAAATATTAATGACTTTTTACTACACATCACTTGCTGAGTTCCACATCCAAAAAAATCTGTACAGAAGCTGAACACTGCATAAACTGTGGAAACAAACACACTTGGAAAATAATTTTCTTGCAAAGCTGGTTAAATTTTGCCATAATCATAAGAAAATATTGTTCTTATTAGTTGAAAAGCAATCTCATTCCTGATCAAACATTGATAAATATTTGGGCTTTTTTAACTTAATAGAGTTCTTTTAAACTTTGATCTGTTCTTCATTGTTGAATCTCTTAGCCATACACAGGCGACCAAGTTGGAAACAACTGCAATCAAAATGACAACATTTAAAACTTAGTATGTCACAGTGGTTTCCAAGCTGTTTGCCACCAGGGTTGTCCTGCAGTGTCATGTCCTTTCTAAGTTATTTTATTAGATTGCAAACACAGAAATAGGATTTGTCTCTCTTTGTGTCTTTTGTGAGACTCAGTATTTACCTGAATTTAAAAGACAATTAATATAATCTGAGCCCAGAGGAAAGTTTCTGTAATTTTTTTTTAAATGACTTTAAAAAAATCTCTTCTCTTAGTACATAGCACTGTATTTTAAATGATACACTTTGGCACTCAGTTGCTATTAATGTTAGCCTGGGACAAAATGTTAAGCTATGTTTAGAAGGGGTTTCTGGGCTCTTAAATCAAGGAGGTGCTTCTGAAAATATTATTGAAATATTAAAATATTTCTCCCAATTACAAAATACTAAATTATTTCTCCCAAAACAGTCCTCAGAAGTCCTAGTTCTCCACTCACATAAACTCAAAATCACCTAAAATTTCATATACAGCTTTGGTTTTGTTGCTTTAGCGTATTTCATATTCCATATTTATTGTACAAAAAGATTTACTTAAAATAAGACTAATAAATCATAATGGCTGAAAAAAAAACTATTATATATATCTAAATAAAGCTTTATGTTTGTTTTTCTTTGCTTAAGGAGTGTGCACACCTTAGAAAGAACAGATGTCAAATCAAATAAGTAAGTATTTGTAACATTGATGTGTAAATTTCTCCTTTTATCCAGTCACACATTTCTGGCAATTCTAGAACGGCAAAAAATGGTCCTACCCATCATACATGCATGCCAGTTTAAAAGCACATGAATCTGCTCTATTTCACTAACAGGAAAAAAAGTCTATGCACAATTGTAGCATTGAGAAAACCCAACCAACAAATCTCTCTTATTTGCAACCTGTTAAAAAAAATAAAAGGGCACATTATCATGGGCAGCAGAGTCATTTCCAAAGACTCAGAAGACTCAGGATCAGGTTATTAATTTCCAGCCAGAACACAATTATTTGCATCTTTTCTTAAGCGATCAGTGCTTTTCATATCACAAAGGCTCCTGAAGAAGAGCTACTCAGATGTGTTGACCTACAGTACCTTTTTAAGATTTTGAGTTGTTCCAGAGTATGTATGTTTGGCTGTAGCAGATAAAAAAGATTAAATAAAGAGAGAATGGATACACATAACAAAAATCTGGGCAGCTGCAGAACATATGGACATCAATAATATATTTCTGAGAAACTCTGTTCTGCAGTTCATCAGTACTTATCCTAAAATGTTAAGAAACTATAAAATGTCATGTTGAACAAACAAGAGAAGCATGATGTTACCCATTTCAAAATGTCAAAGTATAGCAACTGTAATTTGTCTTTTTTTGTTGGTTCCCCCCCCACACACACACTAACAGGTAACTTCATATTTCAGGGTTCTCAAAGTATGAAGAGATAAAGTATTCCCTTTTAATCACAGCTGATCTTTCATATCAGAGCAGTATAGTTTACTTTTTTGCTATTTGTTACACAGCAAGAAACTCATTATTCGGGTGCTTGTAGATACAAACTTGTAGCTACAGAACCCCTGTCCTTTGCATATTCAAAACTCCTATTAATGTTATCAGAAGGTAGGAGTTTGTAAGGAAAGCAGAATTGAGTCTTTTAAACAACAATGTAATTTTTTGTCCTCGCTACCATCTTCATCTTCCTCTCATACAAAACAGACCTTTTACTTAAGCTTCCCCACTTGTCATCTTCAAAAATATCAATCTCCTTATAAAAGAAAAGAAAACAAAACTCATTCTAGATCAAAGCTGTCCCAGAATACATGGTGCACTACTGGCCCTGGAAGACAAGCACAAGCTATGAAGGTCATCGGAGGATCCTGAGAGACCACTGAAATGCAATTCCCTGACATAAGAAGCTCAAGAAATCTATTTCTCCCATGCCAGGCTGTGAGAGAGAGGACTACACGTGCTTTCTGGTTCGTCTGAGAGGCCCTATCACCCTATGCTGTAAGTTACCCCCAAGTTCACGCCCCAGGCTAGAGGGGGTGTGTGCTGTGACTATTCACACTTTTAACCAAAAAGCCAAGGCATGCCAGGAAAAGGGCCTGGCTGTCACACTGTGGGCTACCCTGCCTGTACACCCTTCACCCAAAGCACCACTCGTCTTCCTCAGTCTGTCTTTGCTTCTGCGGGGAGTGCGTTAGCAGAGGGGGTGCAGGGGCTGTCCCGGCCAGTGGATGAGGGGGTGACTGGGTCCCAGTTAAGCGTGCTGGGGAAGGGGCCCTTTTTGCCCACTGCTGCTGCAGGAACACTGTGAGAAAGCAGGGAAACCTGAGGGAGACTCTGATCCCCCTCTCCTCTATGACAGCAAAGGGCTAACCCTCCTCTCTAAAAACACATTTGGACTCCCTGCCAGCATCCTCAGCGCTCACTGCAGGCTGTGCATGGGGGGCTGGGAGGCAGCTGGGAAGCTAGCCCGGCGTCCACACGCTTGTGTTGCACCTTCCTGGTGCTTACCCAGGCCCCTCCAAAATTCACATTTTTAAAGTCCAGCCAGTTCTTTCCAGCGTTCTTCTAAATTCTTACTTGGCTCTTAGTTTTGTTTTCAGAAATGTTAGTAAGTCATGCATGACAGCTCCAGTGTACCAAGCTGATGTATAAGACTGGCATTGCAAGTTAATGTCAGAATATTAGATCTGGTTTGCAGTTAGCTGTCTTTAGGGACTGATACGGCTGCACAGCCCTTTCTGAGCATGTGACACACCGCTCACATTATAAGCCACTAACAGCATTATCAAAAATCTTCACAATATTCTTCTACGGCATAAATGAATGGCTGCATATACAGTGTAACTGTGAGAAGTTTACTCTGGTTGTGTTTCCTTGTCCTCAGTTTCTGTCTGCAATATATTAATAATAGTCTTCCTAGAGACAATTACTCAAATAAACCACAACTACATGTAATATTTCCACAATTCCTATTTTGCAGAATAGTGTTCTGATACAGTGGCTGCCTTTTGTGCTCTCTCTCAGAACAAATCAGAGCTTAATAATAGAGCAAGCATAGAGATGTACAGAGTGCATTAAAGTCACCTCCACTTTTCCTAACAAACACATTGCCATCTGTCATCCCCGTAACAGCCTGTGAAGGCAAAGAAATTTCAGTTTGAAGAAATGATCTAGAAAGAACCAGTCACTGCATTTGCATTGATTACTGCAAATGTGCTGCTGTAAGGGCGAACCTGTTTGGAACAGGAGTCTGAACTCTTATAATCTCACACAAAGGTACAGGAGGGAAAATGGGAACCTAGGGAAAGGCATAATTATAGTGTCTTCCTGTCAAATGGCTGGAGGGATAAAATGTCATCTTTCTGCATAATAAATAAATTAGAATTTCAATATTTAAGTCCTTGTCAGAGAGAAGATCTGTCACAGAAAAACCATTAATTTCTATGCTGCCTCTAGGGTAATTTTTCACCATTGAGGGCATTTGACTGTTAAATGCTAATATGAATTAAATAAATGCTTATGAAGTCTGAGATATCTAATCAAGAAAACCCAGAAAAGATTAAAATTACATTCCCCCCCCCCCTTCTTACAACAGTTACTGGTTGTGATATCCAGATGTGAAGCATCTAATGAACATAATGGCATCTATTTTAGGAACTACTGTAGCATCAGTATTACTTTGCAGATCACGACGCATTAGAAAAAAATTAAAGACAAGGAAATTGTGGTGTCCCTGTCATTTGACTTCATCAGTGGCACTTTGTAGTTTATCCTTGAAACCTGTCAGACTCTCAGTAAACAACATTACTTCAGTGTCATCTATATTCACCAGAAAATCTTAATAGCTGCTGAGGTAACCTTGACTGTCAGTCATGAACATGAATGGTAACCAACAGTGACCACATTTAGGGCTCTGGTCACATCACTCTTATCCAGACAGTCTTTGCTTCTCCTTTCTTCACACTTGCATTTCTTTGTATCCTCACATCACTTCCTTCTTTATTGGACCCTCTACAATGGATCCTCTCTATCCCTAAAGAAGAGGTGCAAAAATATTAAAATTGATATTTTTGTTCAGCAACTAAAAATATTTTTTTAAAAAATCACCACCATACGGTAGCGAGGTATATTGTTTCATGTAAAATCAAAACCAGTGTAAAGAAAAAAAGGGGTTATCATATTTTTAATTTTTTTCTCTTATCTAACAAAAGTTGAAAGTGTTTTTTTTTTTAAATAAATTTAGTATTTCCCAAATGAAATGGTTAATTTTAAAACCCGCCATTTGACTGAATCCGATTTTTATAATGATGCCTTTTTGCAATCCCACTTTTGACAAATTTACTGCTCAGAAAAGTCAAGTAGCATACCCCTTCTACTGGCATCTTCCTTCCATGTACTTCTCTCCCTCCCCGTGGCAGCCTTAGTGCCCTTGTGTGCCCTGGAAGACAGTGTAATGAGGAGCAGCCAGAGTTCAGGAAGCAGAGTAGCAGCAGACAAATACCAAGACCACTGCAGAAATCCTTGGATTTGTGAGATAGCCCTAAAGTCATGGGGGATTGTTACTGGAGGCAGCTTTTTGGAGAAAATCCCTCAGACGTTGCCTGAACTGCCTGCCAGGATTTGACCTTAACCTTCCAAGAAAAGTATATCAGGAACTCAAGTGATATACTCAAGTTTATCAGGAATTTAACTGGGAAAGCTTCAGAGTCAAAATTTATACAGATGTGCCAAAGGCCAGAGCCACAGATGCAGAGGCATCTCTCCTTGCCTACCATCTTGGACAGCATTACCCTTGATGTCTACTTAGCGGAGAATTTTCCTCTGCCTGCAAACAAGTGATCATTATTCCACCCAGTTTTGCCTGGTTAGCTACTATCTAGATGCTTATTTCCCACACACACCCCGTCTGTTACCATAGAGATGGGAAGCGCAAGATGAGAGCACAGCAATGTTTTGTTCACAAAGCAGGGATCACCCACTAGACTTGCAGGCAGAGTGCTTAAAGCAAGCTCCTTTGCTGAAAAACGGAAAGGCTTTTTTATGATGGCACTTAGGTGTTTTTATAGTCACTGGGCCTCAAATAGCTTCCTGAAAGCCCATCTGAAAAATGTCATGACCCTGGGCAATCTAACTACTTTTTTTTTACGTTTCGCACATCATCATCATCAGGAAGGATAAGTCTGGAGGGCAGATCTGGCCTTCAGATATAACTGTGAAACCTCATCATCTTCAAATCAAGGTCGTAATGACATGTGTGCTTGGAAGTTAAGTTGCACAGAGGTAGGTCAGGGTATAAAATGCCCAGAACGCTTTTGTTACTGCTGCCAAGGTGTCAGGTGAAAAGGACCCAGCTTAATTGTTAAAGCCCAGAGTGAACTTCCAGGCTGGCAGCTTAGACAAGAAAAGGATCTCGGGAACACTGTTGCAGAGAGTAGTGTTGAGATGTAACTCAGACACATCACGTCCATGGAAACTAGGCAGGAGAGAGTTGTTCATCCAGGGTACAAATAATTAATCTTAATTTACGAGTACCCTGCAAAAATACACATCTGTACTTGGGAACCCCACAGTCTTTACAGCTTTAACAGCCATCATCTCTAAACCCTAAAGAACATCTTTCCAGCAGACATGACCTGGCTTAAAAACACTGCCAAAAGAAGGAAAACAGGAGCTTTTCTGTTTAAAAGCATTTGATGAACTATGGGTTAGAATTGGTATTGGTGCATGAGATAGTGATAAATAGTAGTCATGTGAGGTTTCCACAGACAAATGAGAGTTTGGCTGAATAATGGCATGTTTTGCTCATTTAGCTACTGGATTGCTCAAAAGCAAGACTTGCATCTATAATTTCTGCAGGTACTTAGAAGACTGGGACAAAAAAGTAATGTCCTATTCGAGGACTGCAGCCAGGCTTAGAGTGTTTATACTTGGAAATCTGATGCAGCTTTTGTATCTGAAACTGATGGCTTTTGTGAATCATGCTCTAAATAAAATTTAATGCATATTCCCTCCTTACAGCATCCAAACATTACCACTCCTCAAGGAATAACTACTCCATCATTTGGGGAAGAAAAAAAAAGGGCTTAACATTCATTTTCCCCTTCTTTTTTGATCTGTGAAGCGATATTACATGACTGCATTCACTACTCAATGCAAGGCACACTTCTTTATAGTGCAGTCCTGCAGTAAACTTGTGGCCAAGTTTTATATTCTTCTGCCATTAAATATCTAGCATTTTATTCTACTCAGAGATTAAGAAAAGAGGTAAAATAAAAGCTGTAAAGAGTATGCTGAACAGGTTAGAGAGGCATTTCATTCTTGTGGCTGTGCCATGCTATTTTACTGGTTCTCTTGTGGCTTTGCCATGCTATTTTACTAGTTCCTTTAAAATAGTGCTACGTAAGCATTGTTAGAGTGGAAAGGATGCTGTAGAAACCAAGTTCCACAAAAAAGCTCTAGAGCAGTAAAAACATCAAATTACTTTATACCAGTGCATTCCTTTATAAAGCAGGATGGTATGCAAGACTTATGAGATGCAGAGGAGAAAAAAGAATTTCATTTTCTGGTGTTGTGCTCGAGAATACCAGAAAATTGAACTCTCTCAGCTCATACTGGACTTACTTCAAATATCTGCTGCCAGACGGAATATTCCTTCTGACAGGATTCCACTTACCAAGTCCTTTGCAATCCAAGGGCTCTACTAGTTTTCAATCAAAGAGAAAGGAACATAATGCAGAAGCTGTCATCTGCTACGGATGACTACAACCTCAACATGCCTGTGGGAAGTTTTGGAAAATAAAGCTGCTTGTAGAGCATTTCATTGGTAAAATTAGTTTAGATTGAGCTTAACAGTGAACACTGTCATAGATAAAATGGAAGAAAGATAGAACACATTTAGGAGGAGTGGAAGATGTTCTATGAATTAGAAGAAGCTATTCTTTTAAAACTCAAACTATTTCAGTCATCCTCACCTGTAGACTGAGAATCAACAGTGACTAACCCTTTTGAAAGCATTGAGCAGTAACCAAATATATTATTATGAATCTTTAACATGATATTTATGTCCTTTTTGCTTCCAGAACACTCAAGACTAAAGAAATAGCAAGTAAGATTCATGCCTCAGTTTTCAAAATTTATTCCAGTGGGGTTACAATAACTAACTTCTTGTTCTACCATCTTTTTGTCACCTCATTGAAGACAACACTCGTGTCCTACAGCAGTAAAGGAGAGAATGAGATAATACAGTTTCTTAGACAATTACTGGAGAACTCTAAGAGATCAATATTGTATTCAACGAACAGGTGATGAATAGAGTTCATATGGAATGAATGGCACGAGGACAACTAGTGCCTCAGAATCATCAGTGGATACCCTGAACATTGCTGTTTCAAGGTATTTCTCTCATTTCTAACAGCATGCATAACACAAAATCTGTTAGAAATTCAAATTTTGTTTTCACAGCTGCGACCTGTGTCAGACCAGAAGGAAAATATATGGTCACAGCGATTCAGAGCACTACAACTATGAGAAGATCATGCACACTACAGCCAGTACATCTTGTTGGCCTCTCTGGCACAAGCGTCTAGAAGGCAAGGCAGTAAAAATGACAGATCATACCTCCTTAGACCTTGACACATCTAGTAGTCACATTAACAGATTTCATTGCAAAAAAGATACTGCCTCACTGTTGTTTTAAATGTAGTTTGAGGATAGCATCCAGAGCTCAAATGTGTCTGCTTGACTGAGTGTCATACCTTTGCGATCTTCAGCTACCTCGTCATTTACCCGTATAACACATACATCCATCTAATGCACATTAGAATGCATTACGTTGCCTGTGTTCAAAGCAATCAGCCATTGCTAAATCTTCACACTGTGACACGTGTCTGTGACTTGATTCTAGGTAGTCTGGGCAATCAAGCAGCCAAGTGGAGGGCAAACTATCTTGCACTTAAGTTTTAACTTTTTGCATATACATTTTGTAGAACAATGACATATGGCCCAAGGAATATTGGGCCATACATTATAAGTTTGAAGTTGTGGTTAGTATTTAATTTGACTAGTGATGCACATCTTACAGATGTATTCTTAAAAACAAAGAGAACCTATTATCTTATGTCTTTGAAAATAGCATTTCTCTGTTAGATGTTCATGCAATTAATTTACATAAACCTTTACACTTTAAAATGTGCTGGTGCTCAATGCTGCAGCAGACAAACCTGATCATTTGTAGAACAGCCTCTCTGCCAAGCGTCACTTAGCATCTTTAGATACTAATAGTGAATATATATAAAGAAGACAGTAACAAAGGAGATGAATAGAACTTTAAAACAGATAAGACTTGCTATTAGAGAGATCTGGCAGAATCTGTACTCCTGTTTAACTCACAGGGTTATCAGTATATGTGTTCAGATGCAAACTTTGACCCAGCTCCAGGAGAAGCTGCAAGTCTGACAGATAGCACACACAAAAAAAAGATTGCTTGACTCATTAAAGCAGCAGTTTTCAAATATACGGGTGAGCATTCTCTTTAATAATGTGAGCTGTCACTGAGCCTGGTGTTAAAGCAGGCCCCAGATGATCAGCACTTCATTTGCAATGGTACAGGGCAGTACTTGAGACTAACAGAGGCAATACTTAGACCATCTACCCACTCAAAGTGAAGTTTAGTAACTGATATGCTGATCGTAAAAAAGGAAAAAAAAACCCTGCAAGCATTTCCAGACTTGGAGTTTTCAATTCTTTCCACTCATGCAGCCTTTTCTCACTGCTGATGACTGTGAGGGTCTTAGTACTTTATTATATAGATGGAGGAGATTCACATTATCCCAATCTTCCTGGGACGTGCACACATTAATCTCTCAGGATGACTGGGCCCTAGAGTGGGGTGAGAGTGACTGGAAATAAGCAAAAGCGAAAGAGTGTTTTTACAGGACAAAGCTGGTGCGGCCTAAAGTATCATTGCAATAAAAACATCATGAAAGAAGAAAACCCTACCTCAGGCTATGCCTACTGTCCCATATGCAGAAAGCATGGCTGGAATCACTTTTTCTGTTGTAAAACCCTGAGGTTCATCCAGAAACACCAAGAAACTAGAGCATGAGATTTCTGCTACATCTGATTCTTTGGGAAAAAGTTAGCTCTTAAAGGAACATAAGCTGTTTGCCCATGGTACAGGTCACAATCAGTGATTCATGCATTTTTATTTGTACTTTCATCCCATTACTGATGGTATTTGTACAGTTAACTGAAGTTTTTTTATTTATGGTAGCAGGTACTGTGTCCTAGTGGTGTTTTGGTTTCAAATTATAAGCCTCTGAAGTTCCTCAGCCTCGATGCCTTTATGTTTTCGGTTCTTTTACTTTCTCAGAGTTCAGAAGTAGAGGGAGCCATGGGCTTATTTCATTATAGCACAGCTTCTAGGAAAAGACCTGAAATACTTTTATCATTTGCAGAGCCAAATATGCTGCAGTTCATGCTTCCCATACAAGATCTTTTCAAGGTCAGGTTTATAGCATCTTTCTCTTCTCACTTAGCTTGCTTGCCTTTATCCTATTTTATTCTCTTGACTTACTTCATAAACTTTTTTATTCAAAGATATTTAGAAAAATTCCAACTTGACTAAAGACAACAAAAGATTTGCCATCAACTTCAACAAAGATGGAAGCCCTTACAAAGCCCTTACACGTTGGTATCTCAGCATTCACAGTGTTATTTGAGTGAGCTTTTCAACTGTATGCTGCTTGAGGCAGAAATACCTGATTTTGTGTCTGTATACCACCAAGTTTAATTGTTCCAACCTCCAGTTGGAGTATTAAAACAAACACTAGTGAAATAGTGAAGGAACAATATCTCTTTAAGAGCTTAAAATAAAGACCACAAGCAGCTTGAAAGAAATGACACAATTTAAAATGTTAATTTACCAATTTCAATATATTCCACTTAACATACTACTAACAGTAAGACAAAGAGCATGTCCAGATTGCACTTTATTGCCTCAACAATGGACTCACCTGCTCCGCTGAGTTTGTTTTTAGCCTACATACATAACACAATCCACACAAAATATTAATATTCTAATCTTTAGCTGAACAATGCAAGATTTACCTTCCTGATTATTATTACATTTAATTGTCAATATGATTTATGTATAGCCTCAAATTCAAGTACAGTGCATTCTTTTTGAACAAAAAGAAAATTCAAATGCCGTAGAATTTCACCAAAATAACAAATAATGCTATATGCATATGCAAATAAGATCCTGTAACAGTGTTGACAACCAGTATCTTCATACAAAAGAAGTGTAAAATCATATACATATTATATGAGAGTCCTATGGTATGAGACTGTGGCACTAATCAGAACAAAATTTTAACCAATAATGTTATCCTTACAGGATTTCTCTAGATAGCAGAACTTCATTTATCACCCAATATATACTACGCAATACAGTCAAGCTTCCAGCTGACTTCCATAATTTTGATTATCCCAATAAAATAAATGTTTAGTAAAAACCTCTAAAATTCTGAAAATACATCCAGTGGTAACATCTGCACAGATGCAGACTAATAGACTATTTATCCTATAGTTATTTACTTACATGTATAAGTAGCTATAAATGCAAGGCCTAAAATCTGGAACTCATCTATCTTCAAAAGATAACAGATTCCACCAAATTAGGCATATAATTGTATTTATATATTACCTCAGGCATAGAAATGAGTGGCAAAGCTCCAGGTGAATTCTGCGAATTACCTCAGTAAAGGTCTTATGAAATCTTTAGTAAGGCATTTCTATAGCAATGCAAAATAAACGAATTTTAAACACGAGATACCAGCAGCACTTAAACACTCTTTTACACAGTAATTAAGTTTATTCCAAGTCTGTAAAGCTTCATGGAACATTTGGGTAAATGCACTATTAGAAATATTATTTTTAAAAGGATCACAGCAGCAAATATACCATGTGGGAGTTTCAGTAGCCGACCCCAAAGAGGGAACAATACTACTGAGGAGGAAAGCCACCTTCTGTTCTGTATTTCATAATGTGAAGAAACTGTGGAGAGTTTGCTGCTTAATGGCTTTAAGTTGCAGGCAAAGTCAGCAGTCATCATTCCAAGAGCTCATTTGTTTGGGTCAAGCAGAGAAAATCGTCAAACACAGTTATAAACAAGGCTGTAGAGACAAGGCAAATGATGCAGTTACACCAGCTTCCTGACTGTTTTACACTCAAATTGACATTGTTCCTGGGGGGTGAGGAAGTGGGAGGAAAAGGGTACTCTGAGGACTTAACTTACTTACTTATTTTGAACTTTTTGCTGTTCCTATTCAAGGTAAGAGTAAATCTGGCATAACAATAAAAAAAGGAATAGAATTCAACCAGCTATGCTATGTTTTTTAATACAGCTTAATAAACCTGTAGAATTCACTGTCATAAGATAGCAGCAAAGTTAAAAGGTTAATGAGATTCAAGATAGTCTTGTAGTGTAAACATGCACAGCTATGTTAGATGGGGTACAGGTGCAGGAGATACTGCACCCACCAGGCTGTTACTCACATTCTGTTTCAGGTTAATAAAGTATCACAGAGGATGTTTATTTTTATTTGGGTTTCTCTCACCAGTGTGCAACAGCATAGGTAAAAATAGGGAGGCTGAGCAGAAAAAGAATGAGTTTTTTGTGCTGTAACATCCCCTTTCTTCCTTGCTATCTAGCACCCGAGTAAATAGATACAAGAAACTAATATTGGAATTAGTAGAATAAAAAGAGTGTCCCACAGTTATATTACAAGGAAAAATAACATTTTCTTTGCAGGGCTTTTTGGTTTATTTTTTTTCCTAATTTTTCTCCAGAGACCAATACATCTCTTACCATAAAAATTAAGACAAACTGCCCAGAGATGTCATAGACTCTCAGCTTAAATCCAGACACAGACTTCCAAATATCATTCTGGCTACCGAAGCTTCAGCTGCATCAGTCTCACCAAACATGGTTGGCAAAATAATTCCTTTGATATCTCAGTGTCAATAAGTAGCTTAATCTTATTGCTAATTTTCCTATAAAAATATGACCTTCACCACCTAATAACTTTACTTTGCAAGAAACCCTGACATTTTCAGTATGCAAATCCAACAGATTTTATGGCAAATGACCATAGGCATGACAAAGCATGACAAAGATGATGTCCCTCCTGGTTAATTTCAAGGAAGACAGGATTTCACTTCCTGTAAGTGTACTGCAGGAATTAATGTTACTATATTATGATCAGCACTGTTTCCACGTGGAGCCTGGTACCTATACAAATCCCGCATGTAGATAAAGAGCATCAGTAATATGCTGCAGGGTTCAAGATAATGAGAATACAGATCGTCTCTTCGGTCTTTTTGCCAACTTTTTTTTTTTTTTTTCTTTTCTGAAAAAAGGCAGCCAGGGAATTTAGGACCCTCAGATCAGTCTCTAACAAACTTGTGGTTGCCTGGTACCCAGGGTCAAATCCAAAATCCAGTAAAGCAGCAAGGTTCCCTGCCTTTCAAGAGGATAACATGGAAAACAAATGAGTTGCTTAGAGCTTGCAACTTATAAGCACTAGCTACAACAGTACAGATTAAATCCTTTTTCCCCTCAGGGCCAAAATGCATACACGGTTCAGTGAAGGTATCCAACTTTTGATGCTAAAACAGTCACCAAATTTCCTCAGCACTGTATAGAAGCCACAGTTTCACTGTCAGCTTGGTACTCAAGCTGCTGTGCCTTGTCCCTGAGCAGCAGTGTGAGTCTTATCCTTCGCATCTCAGCCTTGACAGGAGGAACAGAAGATACCCAACTCCAACAGCCTACTGCCTTAAGCCTGTACAAATGCCTTTGCTCTTCCTGCTCTTCCATAGTGCCTGTTCCAAAACTATTATTCCACGGCTCCCACATCTTTAAAAAAAAAAAAGAGGACGGATGGAAAATCACGCAAATTGACACTCAGCCAAACCAAGAAGCAACTGGGATTATAAATTTGTTACCTGAAGTTGATAGATGCATGACCTATACAGACGTGCTTAGGAAGAAACAGATTTTGAATGCGTCTTTAATGATCAGTCCTGCATAGACTATAAAAGGTGAGTTACTGTATTTAACTGATAAAAGCAGGGCTCATCATGTTTAACATTGATTTCATTTTTATATTTATTAAAAACAATAAAAAGCTATTATGAATATTGCACAACAGATCATATAATAATTTCTGCTAAACAGAATAGCCCTTTTTTATAGCATATCATTATACTCTTCTTTGACTTTCTGCAAAATGCAAACCATGGTACTTCTAACTCTTGATGCTGGTATACATTCAATTGCTTGTGGTCAAACTGGGGCATAACTTAGAAAGTCATCCAGTCTCAACAAACATTTCCAGGAACAGAGAATATAGTTGCCCTAATATGTAATTTTTATTAATGTTAACATGTTTTGCACATATTTTTTTTCTCTCTCCAGTCTATAAATCTTGGATCCCTTAATCATTTTTTTTTTTCCTTTCAGCTAAGAAAACACCTGATTCATAGTCCATGTGTGTCAGTGGAAACTCTCCCTGTGAATACCACTACAAGCTTCTCAGTCTCTGCCATTCTTAGTGTTTTCTCAATATATATGTATGAATAATAGACAAGCCTCCTGACAGACTAACTATCAAAATACTCAAACATAAAATTTTAGATTTAGGGAGAAAAAAGGAGCAAATAATTCATATTTCAAGCCTACTCCATTTTCCTGGGTTCTAAGTGAAACCACTTTAATTATGTTTTCACAGCAAATATTAGTCACAAATCAAAACATCTGAGAGAAGCCTAAATGAAATATATTTTTAAATAAAGGTGTTATTTAAGCCATCATAAAAAGATATACACCTCTGAAAACCCACACCAGCTATTTCCACGGTAGTGTTGTGTAAAGGAAAATGATTGAGCCCTTTGGTCTGGCTCAAATACAGGATCATTTCCAGTAGCACCGTCTGAGCCACTACATTGGATGGAAACCGGTGGGAAGGAGAAGCCAAAACCCAAACTGTATCATATCTATTAGGCTATGTGATAAAAGCTCGTCTGCACACCCACGGAGGAGCACAGAGACAATGGCAGGAGAGGGAGCCCAGATAATACCCGGCTCCTCCCAGGCTTGTCCACCCATGCTGCATACAAGATCAGTGCAGTCTGTCGTGTTGTCTCATTAAACTCCATTTCTAACTCTTTCTTGGGTGAGGGACTCCTTGTTCTATGTGCATGTGTGCTCTTCATTCATTCCAGCTCTTTCAGCTTCCTCCCACTCTCCTCAGTACAGCACTGCTGTCTTGCTTCAGCCAGTTCAATAGCACATGGATATGTTAAAAACTGCAGCAATGTTAACCAGTTTAAATTAAAAACAAAAAAATTAATAAAGGCTTCATAAAAAATAGGTCATTTCATAAAATGAGGTTTAAGTATCACCAGTGCGATGAAAACCTTCTCTCTGCAGAGGGACAGAAAACAGCAGTTGAAGTTTGGAGTGGAAGAGGCACACACGTTCGATTATACCTGCTGCAGTGGAAAGGTAAAATATGAAGCCACAACATCGCATAGCTTGATGGCACACACTCTTGGCTTGATGGTAATTCTTTTTGCCCTCGTTAGCAATTTATGTAGAGAAACGTGTTTGATACAAATTTTGCTTTGTCAGAACAATTTAAGAAGCAGTGAGGCATAAAAAATAGTCTAAGTAATAGATCTAAACCAACGACATGCAGTCTTTTATGACAGTCGGTGTTTCTTTTCATCATAGAGAGCACCTCTGCCTATCACCAAAAAGATACCAGTTATGTTCCAAGTTTCTTTTAGATTTGTGGTTATTGCTGATATAATCTCCATGATCACTGTCCATCAGTCTAAATTACTTGCATCAGTAGTAGAGTAAAACACAAACATTATACATTTATAAATATCACTTGAACTAGAATTGGTTTTGTTTGTTTGTTTGTTTATGACATAAAATAGACCTAAGTATCAGATATAAGCATCCTTAAATTTAGATATAATATTGGTACTACCTCTTCTACTTTAAAATACAGTATGTTAATAATACTCTACAAACTTATGAATCTAAAGAATACAACCTATATGGGGATCTGTAAGAGCATTGAAATTTCAGTGGCAATATGTTTATTATATAAAAAACCAAAAGTTATTTTGTTCTGAATACTTTTTTATTGCCACTTAGGAAAATATCTTAAATTCCAGCAAATTAGGAAGTATAAGAATGCTTTTTTTTAATTTATTTTAATTTTAGAGATGTTCCATGCACCTGGAAAATGTCTAAATTATGTTCTCTAATCATCTTTTGAATCACAGACCAATCTGATGTAGATTCTGAACTCTTCTATTATTCTACACTTGTTGCAACAAATAAACATATTCATAGAAAGCCATTTGATTGTTAAGTATAAAGTCTACTTTATATACTATGACCCTCTATTAGCAATAAATACGAAGTCAGCGTCTTCTATGAGACATGATGAAGTATTAACAGTTATAAGTAGGTCTATCGTCGTGGTTTAACCCCAGTCGGCAACTGAGCACCGCACAGCTGCTCGCTCACCCTCCCCCCCACCCCGGTGGGATGGGAGGAGGGAATCGGAAAAGCAAAAGTAAGAAAACTCATGGGTTGAGGTAAGAACAGTTTAATACCTCAAATAGATCTGGATCTCATTGTTATGTCATTGTTGTTACTGTTATGATCAAGATTATGCAGTTGTTGTAGTAGTAGTAGTAGTAGTAGTAATAATAATAATAATAATAATAATAATAAACATTGCATGTGTGAGAGAAAGAAAAAAACTGAGAAATCCTCACCAGCGGAACAAGATTAATTTAATTCTGGTGGAGACAGTATTCAAGCTTTGCTGAAAAGTCCACAGACAAGCAACAGTCCTGTGAGTTCTTGTTGCCAAT
>NW_008795364.1:966148-968538 GCF_000699145.1 Aptenodytes forsteri | reverse complement strand
ACCTCCTACAAATTGTGACTGTTCTTTTCCATCCCTTTAAACCTCTGATTTAGCAAAGTACTTGAAATACTTAATTTTAAGCATATGGATAGTTCCATTAACTTCATTAAGAGTGAAATATGTGCTCAAAGCTGAATGTTTACTGAATATAAATTTCCAAGAATAAATAGAAAACAATCAAAGAAACAAATTTAGTACATGAAATGTTTATTAAAGCAGATCTTAATAATGAAGTAATTATTATTTGCAAAAAAAAAAAAAATCATTTTTAAATCATAAACACAGCATTTGCATGAGGGATCTTCTCTAACCATCATTTAATGTGAGCTAGATGAGACTATAGGACTTGTGCTCAGTCAAAAATCAACCAAAAGCTAATGACACAGCCTGAATTTTGAGCCCACAGATGATTTATTATTTGCTCTACTTAGAAGAACATGTTCACCTCTGATTTATATGTAATAGAATTTTTCAAAGCATAAATTAAGCTTGGACTAAAACATTTAGTGTAGTTTAACTTGGGGGGAAATTTAGGGAGGATTATTATTGTTTTTTTCTTCATCATAAAAAGTCATTGTAGAAATCACAGAGGTATTCTGAATTTGCAAAATAAATAAATAAAAAATTTTAGTAGCTTTTGCACAGGATGCATTTTTTTAAAATCAGGTTTAGTTTCACTCTCAAAACGTTATTGAAAAGTTCCTAAAAGAAGCTATTTGAAAATTTCTCTTAAAAAATAGCCCAGAGATCTCAGTCTGTTCATCTACTGATGTTTAAATCATGTCTAGAGGGGCATAATGTCAATGTCCAGGCAGAACTGCACAAATGTGATTTTAAGAGGGGGGGGGGAAAAGCCACCCTATTTGGAACATAAATATAGGTTATGGTGCCTTATTTTAGCTAACAATTTTTCTAGGCTCCCCAGTCACTGAAGCTTCATTTTTCTATGAGGATCCAAAACAAGAGGCCTGCTTGTTGCACCATTTCTTAACAATGACCTTTTCCACATCACTGTCCTATTTATAGAATGAGTAATTGCATCTATAGACCGCCTGACAACATATGTTAATTAAATATTTTGTTCCATGTGAAAACTATGAATGCAGGTCTGGTTTGTTTTTTTTTTTTCTATTTGCTTTTCTCTTATTTACTATGCCCTTGCCCTGCAAATTTAGTCCCAATGAATCCCACTCCTGAATAGGATTCACTCGCCCATGAGCTTCCTGCAACACAACCTCATGGCCATTAGACCAAAATCAAAGTATGGAGTTTGTTGTCTTGGCAAGGATTCAAAGCAAGGAATCTCTGAAAGATGCAGGGAGGAAGTACCCGGCTCCAGCATCGGAAATTACACAGCACCGGCTCCACTTCTCTCGACCTCCTTCCCCAGCCTTCGAGGTTACAAACAGAGGGGAAGAAACACTAATTTCAGCTTGACAGTGAGGAGAGACAAGAGGGCTAAAAAGCCTAAATCCATGATGCAGAGCTACATGATAGCTGTTTCTTATAGCAGGAATGGCCATGCTCTAGCAACAGAGGGAGCAATTAGGCCATCCACGGCATCTAATTTTCTGCCTATTGTTTCAATGGAAAGGCTGGTTTTGCAGAGAACTAGAAACAAGCTCCAGCAGGCAAAATGTGTACCTAGAGTTTAGTTTAGGTTTCATCCTCTCAATGAACTTGGAATTTAGGGATTTCCCCTGTTTATTTACAAGCAAGTTGCTCATAAACTGGTAAGTAGGTTGATTAATTGGCCGCAAATACCTATTGACATGGGCTCCCTTCAATTAAAATATAAGAAGGACAAATATGCACAGCAAAGAGATTACACCAACAGGATTGATCATCAGGGCAACAAGTCAATCAATAGCCATGTGAAAACCCAACAGGGCTACACAGGTCAGTTCAGGTTCAGTTACACCAACACTTCTTTCCTACCCTGATGTTAAAAGGCTGCAAAGTCGGAAGGAGATGGACTACATATATGCTTTTTAAAGGCACTTTTATGCACTTAAAGTGCTGAAAAGCAAAACCTAAATACAAATGTTTCCTCCTCTTCTCAATTTATGACTTAATGTGACCTCTGTGCTGATGAAGACTGATGGCTTAGCAAAATAACCCATCATTTATCATGGTGCTGTCCATGACTACACCACCCTTTCATTCTTTTTTTTACCCACCTGTCTTGTATTTGTGTATTTAGGTGAAGGAGCCTAAATACTCTGTGGTAAGTATTTGTCTTATTTTTCCCCCATGTAAGTTCTGAGGGGGAGGAGAGAACAATTCTGTTTAATACCCTTTTTATAACATGTCTAACATCTTGGAGAGGCATTAGAAAGGCTTGGAATTTGGCTAAATATTTCACTTCCAAAATTCCCCTAAACACAACC
>NW_008795364.1:941701-966127 GCF_000699145.1 Aptenodytes forsteri | reverse complement strand
GGGGGGGGGGGAACAAACAAACAAATTAAGTATTTCCCTGTTCTAGTTACAGATGTTTACTACAACCTCATCTAATGTTCTTCAGGTTCTGCAATGTGGAACTGTGTGTGCAGATTTCTGCTGCAGAAGGAAACCATTCATGGAACATTAAATGAAAATACATAATGCTCAGGAAAAGAGTTGAAACAGATAGATGAGAGGGAAAACATTTGAGCATCAGGTAGAGATTTACATCTAGAATACTACTCCTTAATAGATGTTTTTATAATCACTTACCTGTACTACCATCAATTCAGTGCTAAAATAGATGGATTTGCCTGGGAATAGACCCACCAAAGCAGGTGTTGGGGGGAGGGTCTCGTGGTGGGAAGGAGAATAGCTAGCTTGTTTTTCCTTTCCTTTCCTTTCTTTCTTTCCTTTTTTTTAAATTTTTTAAACCTGTAAAATAAATATCTAAATATAGCTCAAAGCAGCATGCTCTCCCTTAGAAAATTCCTTTGAGAGAGACCAGATAGCAAGCAACATCTTCGCCCAATACTGTTAGAAATAGCTCTTAGTACTGCCTGCCAATTTTACATGATCAGAAAAGGTCTTAATAATAGTTAGCTTGGGAGTTTACTCCCAAGATTGTAATAAATAATCAACTTTCTCATGCACCCAAGCTCCATTTCAAGGTTCAGTGATTCAAAAACATTCTGTAGTTGTATGCCTTAAATATTAGGCATATTTTAAGATCAAAACCAGACAAAGGATTGAACAGTGAGGAGTAAATGGATTTGAAAAATGGGAAATTGATCTTTATTATTCAGCACATATCCTAGACCACAAATTAATTAAGCCTGTGTATTGTAGTACAAAATGGATCATATATTGGTTTTACTTCCCAGAATAAATTTAGTGTGTAACATTTAAGGTGAACCAAAATACACTTTCCGCCCAAATTATAATATAAGCTTTGCATGCCTCACCAAATTATAACTGCTTAAGACTTAAACCACTTTTTCCATGTTTACAAAATGATATGGGATGAGTCTAAGGCACAAAATTGTGGAATTTGTTCCATTATCTTTTCAGACTTTTATAGATTTTGTTTTTCGTGATCAGTGCATGCTGTCTTCCATTCTGAAACTTAGAGGCATGAAAGTATAATTAAAATACATCACTGGAGATGAGAAACAGACAAATTAATTGTCTTGGGAGCCTAATTTATATTCTTTAAACATTTATGAGGATGCTAAAATGAACAAAGGAATATCTCTCCAAAAGAATCATTATCACCTTCATTGTAACTTTTTATGCTACCTTTGAAAAATCTCTTGGTTTCTAATCACATGTTGTAAATAATGCAGTGCTAATTATAATTTGCCACAAGGTGATGTCTCAAATTCTGGAAGGCTTCCTTTAGTGAATTCATAGTGTTAACAAGAAGCAAGACTATCTTCATAAAGCCAGTAGGATATAGGTTTGGGTTTCTTTTTTTTTTTTTTTTTTTTTTTAAGAAAACATTATTACTGTTGGAAGTGTTAGATGCTTGAAAATAATGTATGAGTCCTACAGAGTTTTTTGCTCCCTCATCATAAACCTGCTTAGTAAATTATTTTAAGCTGCAGTATTTGGAAAAAATCATTATTGAAAGTGTCAGTTCTAATGAAATACAGATGGCAACAATTCAGCTTTGCCTCCACAAATAACTCAAGGGTAAGCATGCACCTACCCAGCCAGGAAGGGACAATGTCCTGTGTCAGTGTCAGGAAGAGGCTGAGCAGGTATGGGAGGCTGCAGGTTTCAGGACAGCCGGACAGGACTAATCGCGGGTGGGAACGGCCAGCCTGCACAAAGGTGGGGCAACATCGCTAGTCCCAATAGTTCATTTTCATTTCTCCACGGCACTGAAGGAAACGTAGTTGCACCTGTGGCGCAGGATGGCCATGCAGTGTTCCCAACCAGCATTACCGTCTGAAATTTTTTTGCCAAAACAGACCGATGTTCTGTTTAGACGAGCCAGAGGACAGGTCAGCAACTGTGCGGATGTGGGGATCTAGTCAGTACGGGACTTAGCTACCTGCCATCCTTTTCTTTTGGACTCTGCCTAGACCAAGGCAGAAGCCACTGGCTACCCAGAAGATATCTGCATTACGTACAGACAGAGAGTCTTGGACCTAATACTGCAGGCCTGTTAAAGCCAGTGTCACTGCTAAAGCCAGTGACAAAATTCCCACTGAACTGAGTTGTGGAGATGAACGCGTTTGTGTTCCTTTATAGCAGGGAGTACCATCTTATACCCACTCAAAAGAGGTATAAAATACATATGTATTTAACAACATTTTTCCCTGGTGTAAGTAGTTAAATCTAAGTGAAGAATTGCGCCCAATGCCTTTTTTTAATTAAACATCATTCCACCACGTCATTAGAGTTACCACAATTCACTGTATTACTGAAGATATGTTTTTCTTTGTACTTTTTAGGAGTAATGCAACTTACAGTAGCTATTTCGGTGCTTGATTAGAGAAAGCATTTTGTCTCTTTTAGTGCTTCATAAAACTGGATAATAATTAAAATGAATGCAATATAGTTTCCCTCCATTCAGTTGAATTTGTTACTACAGGCTCACAAATGTTTGTGGAAAAAGTTTATGAACTGCTTATAGTAACATGTGTCCACTCACAAAATAAATGCTTTTATGTTTATAAGTCTTTCTCACCTTTCTTATTACATTAAGAAAATACAAATCACTATTTACAGCAATTTGGGAAAAGGAATGTACTATTTAGTTTCATTTTTATTGTCAAGTATATTATTGTATTAGACCTGAGCTTATGAAAGTATTTCTCCTTGTTTTTACGGCATGTTGAGATGGCCAACTATTTTTCAGTGTTTTGGCATATGGGCTAAATTTATGTTAAACTTATTATTTTCATGTCTTAGTCTATAAATTTCTGGCCATTTTGATTGCTGCAGGACATTTTTCCTAAAAGTTTTCCCTTCTTTGGCTTTCTTATGATATAATTCATTTTTTGAAACTGAACCAAAATCAGATGTCATTTCAGATATGCAGACAGTGTAGCTTTTTTGACACCACTGTTTCTGCATACAGGACTTTAGGTAAAATTGTTAACATTTTTTCTTTCTTTTCCTCAGGAATGGAAGATGGAGGAAAAAAGAAGCAAAGGTGACTTTTATGATGAATGATGCATGGATACCGCTGTGCTAAGAGATGTAAACTTCTGCATGGAAATTTTATGCAGTTGAAAATTATGTAAAGGAAAAATTAATTAGAATATTCTTTATTACTCTTGTTCAAATCATCTGAATCCCAGCAAAATGCCATCTAACCCAATATTCTGTTTCTAAGAAAGACTAATAGATGCACTGAAGATAATGGTACCATATAGCAATTGAATGCTACTCTTTTCCATACTACAGCGATTTTGGAAAGTTCTAATTTAGAGGTTGTATTTGAACTCTCATGTGTAGTAAGTCTATGCCTGTCCTGTGGATTGTATAATACCTCTTTGAACTTATTTATGTTTTCAGTTGCATATCTCCAGAAATAAGACATTCTACAAGTCAAACGTGCATTGCCTAAAAACTACTAGGTTTCTTGGTTGTTTTAAATGGGACACTGGATAATTTCACCAGGTTCGCTTATCCAGTTATAGTAGAAAAAGAAACCTGTGATTAATTTTCTTGGTACCGCTTATCTTTGTATTTAGCATGTCATATTATCCACCTTTTCCTGAAAAGCTGACTCAGTCTTTGCAATTTTATTTTGCTTAGTTATTTTCTACCTCAGATCATCGTCATTGTTCTTTTCTGTACTTTTCCTTGATTTCTTGCCTTTTTTTCTTTTTTTTTTTTTTTTTAATCAGTACAGATTTCATCAGCTGAAAACAACATTTTAGTTTATCTGAATTCATTCATCATGATTCTCAGACCAATGGCTCCCTGTATCTGGAGGCTAAGCATCTATCTCATAACTTATCCAGATGACAATGTAATAGCACCTCTCTTTTTCACTCTCTTTCAATTGAGTCCTCAAACTTTTAGATTTGCTCTTCAAGCTCTTAATTTATTATTCATCATGTCCTGGGATTTTTTTTGTCCATTTTCTTATGTAGAAGAGATTTTTCCTTCCTTCCAAATATCATAATTCTTGCCTTCTTCTCTCTTTTTTTTTTTTTATTTTTTTAAATTTTTAAGAGCTTTAGCATGAATAAATCTAGCAGCCATCCTGCACTTACCATACTCTGGATTTATGAGTTAGTCATATTGAATCTGGATATCTTAGGGACTGCTATTTCAACAGCACTACAAAGTCTATATTTTTTAATATGAAAAAGGCATTATATGTAAATACTTAAGGAAAAAAATCTACCTTTGGGTATTCAGAAGAACAGTCATTTCAGTTCCTTGTCATTTCTAACAAGTAGTTTTCTGAATACTCATGTTTGTTCTTACTCAATTTAAATTTTGGAGGTCAACTTCCGACCTTTGGTTAGAACACTTTAGAAACCTAGCTGGATGTTACAGATGCATTTTTCTTCTTATGAAAGGCATTGATCAAAGGAAGAGGGCAAATCTTATTCATGTAAAGGAGGACAATACCACAACTAATCAACTAATAACTCTTTTTGCATCACTGGCACCCAGAAAAAGGAAAACATGCACCAAACCCACAGTGAGAAAACCTGTAATCTGATAAATTGAATTTTGTATATTGCTTGTTTTGATTAAGCCTTAATTCCATTCAGAATCAAATGATAAGCCTCTCAGGGTTGAAATCGTATTCCTTTGAAAATTCTATGAAGTAATTTACTTAGCTTATTAAAATAAAATTTATTTGAACATCACCCAATAACTTAGTATTCCTGATTATTCATAACAGTCTGGGACTGCCCTAGCAAAATCCAGAATCCTTCTTGAACAGGCAGCCTAGCCATATACTATAAACCTTTCTAGTTTAACTGCAGCATGGGATCCTGCAGAAGACTGAGAAGACACTGTAATAATCCTTGTGTACACACTAGTGATATCAGCTCAGGAAACACTTCTTCCTTTTCCCTGTCAAAGTGGGATTTTCCTTTACAGAGGCTGAAATATAACTGAAATGACATAAATGTTGCTTGGACAGGAAGGGAAGTGGGGGAGAGACAGCATACGTATAAAAACTCCACCTTCTTTGTGGCCCACCAACATTCAAAGGTTGGATTTTAAATATCAAATGTCTGAATAGAGAGGATATGATTGTGAATAGCCAGCATATTCAAGAGAATATCCACCTGTGTGCTGAAGTACCTTAAACATTTAAAAAGCAAAATTTGTTAGGCACACACATTGCAAACTATCCTCTCAGATGTAATGAGAACATCAGAGGGAGTTCAGCTCTCACTTCTTCCTTTAGGTGTAAAATTCAAACAGAGACAATATAGCTATATCTTTATTATGTATTCTGAACTCAGTGTCCAAAAGACTTGAGCTAGTTCTTCAACATCTGAATTACCTGGACAATTTCAGCAATATACTGTTAAGCCTTCAATCATTCTGCCAAGTTTTGGTCCAAAGGCGCATATCTGGTCCAGTTAAAAACAATATAATTTCTGCATCTGCTTGCCCAGCACCCTAAGGCACTGAAAATTCAATTCCAGATTACTGCTGAACTGCTTAGGTTATACTGTGAAATTTGATATGCATTATTCCTTGTGATGATCCTATTGTTTCTTCCTACATATCCATCTCTGCACAAACTTAGCCCAACTCCAGTCTACTACACACTCCACAAAGAGCAGAAATGCTTCAGTAACAGAACTTAACTGAAAGACAACCTATAGACCTTCAGTCTGGATATCTATGACCGAGCACAATCCTTCTGAATTTTGGGACCACTAACAGCAGAAGCCCACTAACCATAAGATTGGGGCACATTTGGCACCATCCCTTTACCCTCTCATTATTACCATCATAACAATTTTATTATTTATACATTGCAAACAAAGCAATAAATATTAGTAAATGGAGATATGGTCATAAAATATTAGAATTTCACATCAGTGAACCTGGCCAGAGCTTGCTTGTCCCCATTTGTTATACAAGGAGCTGGGGGGACATCTTCAAACAGACATTTACATTCATCATTCCATTTTGGCAAATGCTCAACAATTATATACAGAAGTTGGTTCTAGGATTGGCAGCTACCCCAAAGGTATGTTACAAAAGGGAGAAATGTCTTAGGAATTTCCTCAAGAGGCCAACCATTTCCACAGGAACTCTATATTTACTTGTAGAATTTCTAAAGGTCAACCTAAAGCTAGAGCAAATATGCCAACTTTGAACTGAATGGGAAGAAAAAAGAAATAAACTTTTCCTTGAACTTTTAATCACCTCTAAAAGTATCCTCCAAATTTTTAATTGGAAATTGTTTAGTTATGGAGTGTAGCTGAGAATATGGCCAGGTCTTTAGCTTTTTTTACCTATTATTTTTATCTTTTTCCTTTACAGAAATTGATTTTTAGTTTACCTGTCCTTTCTTAAGGAATACAGGTCAAAAAGTCCCTGCCCTGTTTTTCATTTGACGTGCCACCAATGTCAGCAGCACAACACTGGTCTGTAAAGAGAATGTCTTACTTATACTCTTTCCAGTGGATGGTTACCTGAATACATATTGGATAATGAATTAATAAAATGTTACTTTGAAAGACAAAATGCACCAGAGATTAAAAACAATAATATAGAATTAATCAAGAATCTAAATAGCTTATAAATATTCTTCTAAAGATTTTTTTTTTGTTGACAAAATATATAAGTTTGCATGTTTAGGCAAAAATGAAATGAAAAGTTTGATATTTTATAACATTTACGTCAATTTTAAAAAGCACATGTAGTAGATCAAATTTCCAAGGCTTTGACTGTATCCATTTTTTTATAAGCCTATGTACCTAATACTGTGCATATATGAGAAAGTTTATCTGCACAGACAAATCTCTGTGGACATATGTACAGTAACTGGCATATATCCATATGATATTAATAGAAAGTGCAGATATAAGATAAATACTGATTTTGAAATTTTGCTTATCCTCTCCTCAATCTTCTCCCACTTCTGTGTGATGCTTAGCCAGTTTGTAGTTTGTAGGATTTGGGGAAAAATTTAGATCAGGGTAGAACTATTTGCAGAGGTGTAGGAGGGTAGTACTGTGTGGAAAACTTCTGGGTATCTCATGAAAGATACTCATATGAGGTACCAGCATCAGGGTAGAACTATTTGCAGAGAAACCTTGTGTAGGAGAGTAGTACTGTGTGGAAAACTTCTGGGTATCTCATGAAAGATACCCATATGCAGGTACCAGCGCAGTGGGAAAAGAGATTAATTTCAAATGGGAAGTAATCTCTCCCGTGCGTGGTATCATAGTTCCGGTGGGACAATGCAAAGTATCACCTGGCGCTGGATCACATATACTAGCAAGTGCAGTCTTCTGTCCTTGAAGTTAGAAAAGGCTTTTGGCCCTGAATGAATGTCTGTAAAAGACATTCCTATTCACTGAACTAAAAGGTGCAATGTCAGCTCCAGAGTCAGAGCTGACAATTCCTTATTACAATAAAAGCCTCACTTACTTCTTTTTAATTTCTGTTAATGTCAAAAGATGCAGAATAAAGGTAGCAGGAGCTTGTAGCCTGCCACATGCGTCACAAACGTTACAGATAGATAGTTAAATTACAGCTGTTTGTGTGTATATAATCCCCATTGGTGACAAGCTATTTACAAACTCAGCAGAATTTGAGTCTGACAATCTATATTATGTGAGATTTTGCAAGAACAGAAGAAAATCCCTGCTGAACCTAGGAAAGCAGTTACAGCTTGCAAGGTGTTTGTTAAATACAAAATTCCATTAGCACCATTTTAAAGCATCAATAATTTCAGCTGAAGGTGATTTAAGGCAGAAACAACTACTCCTTAAAAAAATTTTAAAAATGCTGAAGAATGTTACAAACCAGAATAAGAATACTCTTAATTTCCTTTTGAGAGATGGACTTCAATTTTTAGCAATGGAATTATGGAAAATTATGGAAAATGTTAGGATAATCTTCAAATATCTCTGCTGAAGATTCAGGACTCTTTCTACCCTTCTATAAGTAGCTTTTTGTTTGAGAAAAATAATAATGAAATAACAATGCCAATTGTGTTTTTTGCAAGGAGTATGACGCAAAGTTTATATTGAATGCCTCCTAGAAAAGTATTCATTTTTTTCCATATGAAAAAGCTTGAAGTGAATTCAAAAGAAATATTCTTTTATTTTAATAGAATTTTGACACTTCATCAAGAAGTCCCTAATAATTTACCACATCCAGTTACATTAGTATAGGAAATGAAACCTGGCTGAAGGTCTGCAGATATAAGTAAAGGATGGATGGTAAAACAGTGGGACATCAGGGTGAATGAAGGAGACATTATAACACAATACAGGTTTTTTTTGTCTTTTATACAGTAGAAATAAATAAAATGAAACAGAGGTGGGAAAATAAAGGCTTATAATGCTTGTGAAAAACATGTCGTTAACACCTTCTGAGTTGTGACATCATTCCAAAAGGACCTAAACTATCAATATATTGAAGTACCTCCATGAAATGCCCAGGAGTCAGAACTTGCAGTCCTGTGCTTCCAGGTGTGTGTAGTGCTGCCGCATGGTAATCAGAATTTCTTAGGCTGCTGTAGAACTGTGGAAGATAAATAGGAGAAAAGCAGGGACGGGTGAGTTGATATAGTTCATGCACAGCTGAGTTATTGGTCTTCCAGCCTGCCATTCTTAGAGATGGATGAAAGAGGACAATAATCTTCAAGATTTGCAGTAATAGCTGAACTGCTGTATGTCCAGGGTAGGAAGTAAGAATATCTTTATTCAGTATACGTATCACATGCAACTCGTGTGCTGTATGTCCTGTACTAAGCGGTGATAATGGGCAGGTTTGTTGTTTCTTTAAGAAAACATTAATTAACATTATTGTTTCTTAAATGTTTTCTATAGATATTCACCCTGGAAACACAATATGTCACTGACATCTGATAAAGGCTACCCCATGCATATCACTCCATACCAACAATTGCCTTAGCTTTTCTTCTTCACTTACCACAGTTTTTATTCATAAGCCCCCTGGCATCCCAATTGCATTCCTCTAGAAGGCTACTATCCCTCCCTGCCTGTATGCCTCCACCTGAACTTGTTTTTCAACAATATTTCTACTCTGGGCAGAGCTCACCCACAGTTCTGCAGCAGAGGAAATGCCATTCCAGCTCCTCAGGGAAAGACATAATTAATCTCTTCATTAGTTTTTTTTTCCTAGGGAAGCACTTGTTTCTGATAGACGATTTTCTTTTTCCCCTCCTATACTGCAAACTTTTTTTTTAATAAAACACAGTCATTTCCAATGCATGTCACTTTCCCAGATTACTTAAAATGCAGATGGCCAACCAAAGTAACAAGGTTGGAAACATTCCCTGGCCCAGCTCATAACTGCAGAGGTTGGATGCTATATTTATATCTATTCCCATACCTTGAGCATTACATGAACCGATGCGAAGAGACACAATCATACAGGAAGCAGCAAAATTTAAGGTAGAGACAGGCTCAACAGAACTGGAGGAGTCTTTTGTCAAAGATCCAGCCAAAAGCAAGCAAGATCTCCTTCACATGTGAAAAACATTTGACCATCTCCTCTACCGCCTTCTTTTCTCATGGTGATGAATCTTCTTCTGTGCATGCCTGAAGCCCCTGCCAAACTGTTGTATGTCTGAAGCCACATTGTCAGCCATAACTAATAGTTCTTGCTGTAGAGCTGTTGCTGACCTAAACTTTTTCTGACAGTGATTTCACCCCGTTCACATGATTGGTGTCTCCTAGAAAGTGAATGTGTCAGATGTGATTGCTGTAGTAACTTGATGCATGAAATTCAGCTGCTCATGCAATCGGTACTATTCTTAGCATGGATATTTTAGCAAATGTTATGTCAGATGCATATCAAGCATTTCATTTATCAGGGATGTACATCTTTAACAAACACAGCCAAATCCATATCCAGCCAAACATGTGCATGGAAACACAATCAGTTCATTATGGGTCTTCTTAAAGTAGAGATATATTCAATTCAGTAGGTGATTTATTTGCTACTAAGAATGATGTATGTGATGTTGTGGATGATATACCTGACTCAGTTCAGCACCTGACAAATCCAGTTCAGTAGGTGATACAAGGTATCGTTTTTGCAGAAATATATCTGAGGTACTAGGTTATGAATTTGATACAAGTTAGGTCTTTTTCTTTGGTGAGCAATACTTTACTTTTCTCCCAAGGTATTTGACTGTAAACTGTTATACATGTCTTTCACATTAAATGCTAATAAATGACATGTCCGTTACACCCTGTAACATTTATCCAGCCTTTTGAATGTTGAAATGAACAATAGGAAGCAACAGAAGTGTTGCTTTTAAAGGGTGCTTTTGACACAACATGTGAAAGATGGATATCAGATTAGCTAAAAGAGAAACACCGAACATCTGGTCTGCCAGCAATCAAAGCCGAAAGCCTTTCTGCAGCATTTCAATGAACCTTCAGTAAAAGTCTGCAAAAGTATCAACTCCGCCCCTGAATATACTGGTTTGGAATTGCCTGTTATGAGAGGAAAAAGTAATCTTCCATGGAGATCAGTGACATTTTTTGGTTTTGTTACAGTGGCTTTTATAATATTTTGAAACCATCCTGGACATTTGCATGCACATGTACTGAACTAAAGATATAGCACCTTGCCAAATGACATGATCCTGTTCAAGCTTTTCAACAACAACAACAACAAAAAGCAGGGGAAAAAAAAATCCTTCATCCAATTTACATTAGGGTTTTGACATTGCTATCATCAGCAAGAAAAAAGTATTAGCAGAAATGAAAGCTAAAGATATCATCTGGTATTTGTAAAGTCCTTGCATCTATAATATATTCATTGCTGGCCATGCATAGAGAAATGCACAGAGCCTTGCTAAAACAGCTTATGTTTTAAGAAGACAAGCAATACATGAAGGTCAGGGGAAAAGTAGATCATACACAAACCACAACTTACATAAAAAAAGAATAGAGAATATTGCTTACTGAGGCACATTTTAGCTAACAGCCTTGTGCGTTCAGTGTATGCTTTGCCAAATCCGGTGCATAGAACTACCAAGCTTCAGAATTACAGATAGCATATTCCACTCAAAGGACAAGCACTTTTCACTAACAACCATTGCTTCCTCAGACTTTAATGCAGAGATGAACAAACTTTGTTTCAATTACATTACACCAAGTAAGGCAATTTCCTATTACAATGAATCCAAAGCATCCTGTCTGGTGCCCAGGGCAGTTCTGGCATGATCAGGCCAACTCCCAGCTGCACAAAGAGTATTTTAAGACCACCAGACATCAGTGCTGCTGCTTCTTGAATTACAGAATGCCACCAGAGCAAAAGTAAATAGTAAATTAGGTCTGATACCGTAACTATAAATCTCTACATATCAAGAGGCAAAAAAATAAAGCGGTATTAAGCTTATGTTCTGAGCCCTCAGGCTGGATTGAAAGTAGGGGTGGTTCCCCCCCCCAGCCATATATAGCTACATGAGGCAAAATTACTGCACCTTGAGGGCAACAATAATCTCTCTGATTTTCTCCTTGGTAAGGGAAAATGATCCAACCTATGAGAGCAAATACCTGTAGATTATGCAGATCTAGTTTTCAAGAGGTCTCCTACCTTACATATCTACTGTTTTGAAGTAATAGCTAGGTTAGAAGTGCATAGATAATTAATTCATATCAGTAGCAAAACATTTGTTGTTATGTTATTAAATTTGGGGCGGAACAAGGGTGAGGGGAGGAGTTGTTGATTCAAAGGTACTATAGTAAGAGCTTGTCCATCCCTCCCCTCCACAGTCTGGTGGCTTTCGGTGTAAATTAGGCTGATCTCTGGACATTTGAGCAGATAGTCAGTCAAACCCATAATGCTGGTGGTATCCTGAAGAGCAAAACCAGATTAAGACAAGTTTTGTAGAAGATGGACCCTGCGTTGAGATCATCAGAATGTCTTGGGCATATGTCTTAATTCTAAACACAAGGGGAAGCGTTGGGCATGAAAAAAACTTTGAGGCAGTAGCCTTGTTTTTAAAGACTAGAAATCCTGACTTAGACTGGTGAATGGAGTTGCAGGTTAAACAGCAGAGACGTTGAAAAAACCATGCAAGAAAAAACCCTAACTGAGTAAAGTTAGGGAAAGGTAGTTTGACACTATCATGAAAACATAGCAAAATCCACTCTGAAATCCACACATTTTCAATCTAAAGACAGTGTAGGGAAAGGAAGCTCAATTTTTTTCATGGCATATCACAGATCATGCTTCATACTTACTTTCTGTGAAGGAACTCCAAGTATACCAGTCCTTTAAGATGGACCTTAAGGATTAAAACCTTATCCTTATGAAATTTAAAAAAAAAAAAGTCTTTTACATTCATAAAGCCAGATTTTATTAGAATGACATGTGAAACTGTTAACTATTTAGACAGATTTTGACTAAACAAACATAGTCAAAATAACTATGAAAGACAACAGATGAAGAAGGGCTTAAACTGTGTGTTGCTATGCCTGTCTCCTATTGTGCCCCTGCTGCAAGACAAATTTTCATTTTCAGGCTTGTTTTCGTTCAGCCTAATAGCTTTCTGGTTTGCAGCAAATTCTGCTTAAACCCCTCTGGGTCTTCTATCTCCTCTGAGGCTTGACTGTACCTCTGTTCTCTGCTTCTCTCAAGTGTCTTTCAGATATTCTGAAATGCAGTCTCCCAGATCTTTTCTGCAAGTCTCCCTCTGCTTCTTCTCCTGCCTACCCTACAACATCATCTCTCTCAAGTGTTCTTAGCTGTTTTTTCCCCAAAATCAGACTATTTCACTGACTTTTTAAAAAAAGTATAACACAGAAAATGAGAGTAAGGAATTATGACAAATCCTTTGACACAGTATGAACAAAAATTCACTATTATGTATTTAGACTCCAGTGCAATTCAGACATTAGAATTACTTGACTTGGGTCCATGCTGAAAAAGAGTATTCTCACTTCAATTTAATTATGACATACATTATCCTAGCCCCCCCCCTTTAAAAAAAAAAAAGTGAAATACAGAAAACTTAGGGTTTTAATCTAATTCTACCAGTCAAGAAGAGGTTTGTTATACTACATATTCCTGCCTACAGCTGTTAATCTCATAGTCAGAACATCTCATACTTAAGAGAGCTGTATCAACTGGCTTTCTGATGTTTTATTAGTCATACACTTCTCATTACTAGACATACTGAAAGAAACTAACCAGTGAGAAAGAAAAGCGTGTTAATGAAATCAGGAGAGTTTTGGTGCCCAAATGACACTATATATCCAAGCTCTCTGAAAAGAAACATTTGCTAGTTTGACCAATGCACCAGAGTTTGAAGGAGTTCTCCAGAGCTGCCAGATTCAGCTGCAGAGCCATAACCCCAGAGCAGAAAGTGAGAGATCAGGCATAACCGAGACATTCAGTACACAATACAGAGACACAACTTCAAAACAGTATTTCCTTAAGAAGTGTGCTCAAATTATTAAAAACAAACAAAACACTACCAGGATTATGATGTGAACAATCAAAATCCAATTGCAAGTAGTTAGAAACAACGCTTGAACAGTAGTTTTTTTCTTCCTACTTTGCCTACAACCTTATCAATCTCTTCTAGCACTTCAAAACACTGCAAGATCAAAAATCCCCTATCATCACTCATTTTCTTCTCCCAGAAGAAGAAACCCATATTTTTATCTATCAGTTCTGATTGGCCTCAAGCTGTAAATGTCCCCACCTGGCTTTCCACTTATAATTAGGGCAATTAGTCTCTGCCTCTCTGGGCTTGTTGCCAGTGTAGTCCAGTTGATTTTTCCCTAAAGATACAGGAAGCTCTATGACTGGAAAAAGGCTGCAGCCACAAGCAAACAGAAGTACAAGACAAGAGAGTCCAGATATACTCTGCTATGTGGTTTGCTCACTGATCTCACTCAGGAATATTCTTTTCTGCAAGTACAGACTAACTTGAACTTAAGTAATCTGAATTTTACAGAAGCCTTCCATGTACATCAGAAGGTTTCAGCCCAATCTGTTACCATCACAAGTGCAACCTGGAAGATATTTTTCTGGCTTATTACATCTGTTATTCAGTCTGCTTCTCACCTGACACGGGCTAGACCATTATTATTTTTCCAGTGTCTAAAACCAACACTAATTCAGCTACTACAAAATCTTACTTTGTTTTCTTTGCCAAATCCTGTCAGGAAAGTCACTGTTACCACACTTTGTTTACTGCATCACTTTCCTCAAGGAACTTCAAATGAAACACTCAAGGTTTTTTTAAAAAGAAAAACACCCCCAAATGGGAAGCCATAAAGTAACAGCCACATATGGTTTATTATAATGTATTGTATGAGAGCTGAGTTTAGCCTGAAGATAGACTTGAAAGGTTGCATAGTTTCATGCATCTAGAGCTGATAAAAATGTGCTCCTATGTGTATGTGCTAAGGTATAAACATTGATAAAAGGTAAAAATGTAGTTCTGAAAATCTTATGTTGCATTCTGCCATCAGCAGTTTATCACAGGCTGAAATGCAGTTTATAAACAGTGACGATTCATATTATTATGGTCAATCCATTTTTGTACTAGGTAAATTAAATTTGAGTTTCCAGAAAACTGCCAATGTGCTCCTATGTGTATGTGCTAAGGTATAAACATTGATAAAAGGTAAAAATGTAGTTCTGAAAATCTTATGTTGCATTCTGCCATCAGCAGTTTATCACAGGCTGAAATGCAGTTTATAAACAGTGACGATTCATATTATTATGGTCAATCCATTTTTGTACTAGGTAAATTAAATTTGAGTTTCCAGAAAACTGCCTGTTAGATGTGTAATTTTCCTTTAAGGACTCTGAAGGTAATTTTTTTTCTTCAACACAGCTATTACTATAGATAGAAATATTTATCTCTAAAAGTTAAGAAAAGAGGCTCAATATGATATGATTTTTATCAGGTAAATGTAATCTAGAAACAAGAAGATTACATGCAGGTTGTGCCTGAACAAACTGAACAAGTTCTTGTCTTGCTATTACATCCTTATAACATAATTCATTATATACCTTAGTGGAGGAAAACTCTTACGTAACACTGGTCTTATCAGGAAAAACAGGATTTGAATGTTTTTTTTTCTGATGTTTATGTAGAAATAATGTATGGTTAAAATTGAAAATATTATTACTTGTTACCATTTCATAGAAGTGGAAGATCATGGTGAGCACACTCCAAAGCTTTTACTGTGCACATAGTTACAGGGGTTAGATATTGAGACACTGTGACACAACTTTATCACAGGAATAGTTGTTGATTATTGTTCTAGTCCACGTCTCTGCTGTTGCCAAAGGTGGAGGTAGCCCCACAGTTTGTGAACACCAGTGGTTAACAGCCAACTCTAATAACGCTAATAACCAAATAACCATAGAGACCGAGTCTCTTGGATCATGGTCTTGGCGCTGGACCATTGTTCAGAACATGCATCACTCCATGCATTTGGCAAAGTGTAGGATCCTTCATGTTTTAACAAAACAAATGAATACAGTCCCCTGAAGCTGAAGTTTGAATGTGACAGAGGCATGTCACAAAGTGCTTTAGTAATAATGAAACCATCCAATTTGTACATTTTTAGATTGAAAATAATTCTTAGGTTTCATTTTGAAATGGCTTTATGTAATAGCATGTTTCACTGGCTGCAGTAAAGCAAGTTTTGTGGTAGCCCATCTGTAAGTTCTCTAACTTGTTGGTTTTTTTTTTTTTCAGTTTGATGACAGTGAAATAGTTTAGTAAACCAAAAAACACTAGTCTTTTTTCTCTCTTTACAATTTTATTTTATGAGAATTTCCACACAAAACTTTACCATTTTTGTTCCTGTTTGGAAATACAAAAAATCCTTTAGATAAAATAAAATGAAATAATGAAATAATATTTAAAACAAAACAAAACAAAAAACTTCTCTCTATCTATCATCACCTAATTTTTAAGGAAAAAAACCCAACAAAGTCTTGTTGAGCTATGGTTTTGTATCAGACTGTATCTTTTTGTGTTTTTCACTCACTGGTAATATTTAACAGCCATTTTGACATATTATATTTCTCTACACCAAGGGCCTCCGACCCCATCTAGTTCTGCTGGCCGTGTCTTGGAGTGTTATACTTTAGATCTGTGTAACTTGCACCTTTTTTTTTATTTTATTATTTGCCTTGAGAGCAAACTGGTTTTGTAAAGCCATAAACTGCCATTTCACTTCATATTCAGACTTGATTTGTATTCAGGGCTAAGCAGCCTTCTGGCCCAATGTATTGGAAATGTTTCAAGGGAAAGAAAATCCCATCCTCAGGTGTGTTTGAACTGAGAACCTGGGAAGGAAGCCCAGATTTAATGTTAAGTGTACTTTTGTTTGGTGTGTGAGGAATGAGATGACGCAATCCTGCTTTTTTATGTTGCTGTTGCTGGTACTGCAGTAGCCACGCTTGCACAGAGGACTGGCACTATAGCAAACTTCCCCACTGTTTGTTCTGCTACCCAGACAGTGAGCTGACAAGTTTCTGTTAATCCCAGGAGGATCCTCATCTTCACTATACTATGGAAGTGCCAGCTGAGGAGCCACTGAGTGCATTGTCCCATCCCGGGTGGAGCAAGAGCGTCTGGCTGCAGTGTCCATCGGGAAGAAAGGCAGGTGTGGGAGATGAGAGGTGGCCACACTGCATCATGCCATTAACTTCTTTGCAGGTTGAAGTGATTCATGCACTTTCAGAAAACTTTAGCTGGGCTTTTTCCAAGTTCCTTGGGAGAAACACTTGACTGCTGAGAAAAGGCAACAAAACACATGCATCTGCAGAGTATTAGCTGCCTATGGGCATCCTTTCTTACCTTTTTTGATTTTCTCTGTGAAAGACAAGGCTCTCCACGATATTCCCACATCCTCCAACCACAACAAAGCCTGTGAAACACTACATATAGCACGATTGCCTATTTGAAATAGTCAGAAGTGGCAGGTATTTGTGTTCTGTCCTGCAGACTAATCAGCCAATCCACAAATTGATTGAATGTTGCAGTCATAGGAGATGAGATGAACACCAGGACAGACTCCATAAAATGAAAGTGCCGCAAATATTCCCATTTCACAAAAAAAGTCCATTCAGAACACAATAGGTTTGCAGTAGAAATTTGAATTACACACTATTGATTTGATTGATATGATGTACAGAAAACACCTGGTGTCATTTTTTCATCACTGGTATCAGAGCATAAGATCTTGACTGCTATGAGGTAGGACAAATAAGAAACTATGTCAGCTAGACTTAAGGAGGGACTGTGGCAGAAGGAGTTTGAATCTATTAGACAAGTTACTTCATACAGTTACTATTAAAGGCAAACCTCAACTCTAAGGTAAGTTATCAAGACAACTGACTTTGTCCTCCTTTGTCTCTGGTCACCTGCCACAGTGACATTCACTCAAAATAACCAGAAGCCTGGTTATAATAACCAGGAGAAACAGGGTATTCTTGCCTGCACCTTTGCTTGGAAACCTCTATAAAGAATTATTTTTCTGTAAAGAATTATTTAGACTCCTGTAAGAAGTACAACCGGTATAATTTTTGCAATTTTTTCTTAATATAATACAAGAAGACAGTGACCTATGACGACATTATCTGTGTGTTAGCACTGTACAGACAAACAGAACAGAACCACCAAGGCAGGTGTCATCATAAATCTTCCCTTCCTGACTTTCATGCAACCAGGAAAAAACCCAACTCATTTCATCGCTAGCACGGCTCTAAAGATAATATGTAATGTCTTCTGTGTGCTGCCTATCCATACTCCCAATTAAGAGCAAAGAAAGTTATTTTTCTCCCATAGAGAGGAGAAAAACCACCCTCCTTTAGGGATACTATTTGTTGTAGGGATGAGCCGATTGAGGCTTTATCTCTTATTTTTCTTTTTAGTTTTCATACTTTGATTAAAGTTCATTCAAAACCATTATGAAGAAGCTTTAGGCTTAAATTTGGTTGGAATTTTTTGGTTCATTTGGTTTGTTTTCTTCCATCCTGAGTCTTGCCCTTCCAATCTGTGAAATGTCTGATACAAAGCCCAAATTAATTGTCAAATGCAGAGATTATCTTTGTGCATCTTGGTGAAAAATGCATTTTCAGATGTCTGCCCTTGATAGCTGAAGTTCTATTAGCAGCTGTGAATTGAGATTTTTGAAACAGTTATGCAGATGAATTAGACATTTACAGTCACAGACATGTAGGTCTGTGCAGATCATCCTCTTCTTAACAAAGCTGAATACTAACTTTCGTACCTATTTATAAACAGATTTTTTTTATTCAGCTTTGATTCCCAAGCTGTGGCATCTCAGAGCAGAGTAATTTACTTTGTGGTGGAAGAGTTGTAAATTGCTGCAAAGTAAGATAGTGTGTCAAGGAAAACATTCCATAAAATATATCATTATATGCCCACACCTTGGGTCTCAAAGGGAAAACGGAGGGAGTAGAGCAACAGTTTTATCTTTGTATATAAAAATGGTACATTTTGGCATTGATACACTTTAGGAGCCATTACTACTAAAGGTTGCAGACTCATGTTTCACACCTCTTTGTCAGAGGCGGCTGACTCAAAGGTAGTGGTTTGGGTTGTGAGGAAGGAGGCAGGGAAGGAGACCCTTATGTAGAAGTCATTTCTAGGAGTTACAGATGAAACAGATCTCCAAAGTAACATGATGATTGCATTCCCCATTATGCTGATGTACTTTTAACAAATGTGTCTAGGCTTTAAACAAGGATCGTCTTAATTTGTTTTGTCTGTTTCTTTCTGTAGGCATCCTAACCCTTTCTAGCAAGTGTTTCCCTTCCACAATATTCTGAGCCAAGTCTTCTGTCCTCTTTTCTTCTTTATTTGAAATTTTAACATGCGCAGTGTAATCAGAACAATACTGTCTTGGTTCAGTGCCAAGGCAAGAGTACAGCTTGTATGTTGGACTCTAGCTCATTCTTTTGCATTCTGTTTTTACCTGGAGCACCCTTGTTTTCAATAGACTAATTTCTGCAGAAGTTCCTGTATTTTTAAAAAATCCCCTCACATGGTCTTATGCATTACTGTAGTTATCATCCTCTGTTCTGCTCCCTAAAGCCCAATTCATTAAAGAGTGTAATTTACTCCTGTGGGTGAAGCTGAGACTGGAGAAGGAAGTCTGATTTTTAGTTTTTGTTTTCAATTCAAAATTCGGTTCACTTCCAGGTCAATCATAATTAGGCTGTATATTAATGTTCTATTAGTTTATTAAAATGACATTTGTATGCAAAGCATGCAACCATTCTGATCAGTTCCACTTGATGTCAGACAGTGGGCTTTATGCTGAAAAAAATAAAGTGTCATCAAATCAGCTTTCAAGTGACTGTATTCCACATATTTTTCACATTTTTACTAAAAGTCTTAATAATTGCTGCTAGACCTGGCTAAATACTTGCTACTTATTTCATACCACATTGAAAGACACAGCAGAATACCCACTGACTGTAGTTAAGGCCAGAATTTCACCCCCTGCACGTAATCTATGGTTTTCACATCTTTTTGTATCCTTTGTTTCCCTTATTTCACCCAACAGTAAGGTGACCAAAACTCAATTCAGTCTAAAGATTCAAATTGACTTCAAAAGGATTTGCATTTGATCCTCATGTTCAACTATATACATGTTCTGGTTGAGCAGAAATGCTCTCCAATGCAATTACATTTTCAAGGGGCGTTTTGAGATTCCACCTTATGCAGCGTATCCCATTTTCCACATCCTAAAAATCTGTTCGTCTTGGTGGGTTCCTTTTTGCTTGTCTTCATTCATAAGGTTGACAATTGCTACCAACAGGTGTCATTAGTGGATACAGAAATGTGAATTGATACCAAATTTATCTGAGAATTTGTCTGGGAGTTCTGCTAAAACAAGGAATGGGTAAGAAATGTACAGAGGCGGTTTGCTTTCCCTCATTTTAGCTTTAAATTGACTTCAAAAGGATTTGCATTTGATCCTCATGTTCAACTATATACATGTTCTGGTTGAGCAGAAATGCTCTCCAATGCAATTACATTTTCAAGGGGCGTTTTGAGATTCCACCTTATGCAGCGTATCCCATTTTCCACATCCTAAAAATCTGTTCGTCTTGGTGGGTTCCTTTTTGCTTGTCTTCATTCATAAGGTTGACAATTGCTACCAACAGGTGTCATTAGTGGATACAGAAATGTGAATTGATACCAAATTTATCTGAGAATTTGTCTGGGAGTTCTGCTAAAACAAGGAATGGGTAAGAAATGTACAGAGGCGGTTTGCTTTCCCTGAATAGTTTTAGCTTTTAATTGAAGGATTTAAGTGGTGAGCATGTTTGAATCTGCTATCAGCATAAATTTCAAATAGACACCTACTATGAATTTACACTGGAGGCTTCCAGATACTCTTGTGGAAGGTGGCTCTTAATATTCCAGAGCTGCTGTTGGGCAGTTCTTTACATTACTGTGATGAAAGAAATCAGTTTGAAAATATTTTCTTTCCTGGCTTGTCATACAAGATCTTCATTTGTGGATAAAATATGATTATAACCAATGAAATGTTACAGTGAAACAGCCAATGAGACGTTCCAAGCACATACTCATGGCCCATCTTCATTTTGAGCTATTACTTCCATGCTGTGGAGACTACAGCTAAGGACTGTCTAGCATAGCTAAAAGCTTATAGCAATACCATCTTGATACTGCATGGTGTAGTAAGTGCCAGAGGAAAGCTGTATACATAGGGAACCGCACCTGTGACTTCTGCAGCTTTTCATTTTTATAAAAATTGGACCACTAAATTTTTGCAAGACTGTTTCATCAGTTATGTCTGAGCAGTGCTGTAAGTTACAGGCTAATATTAGGGGAAGTTAACCAAGCAGATTTCTTTTTCCCAGTCTCAGAACAGAGCTCTTTCTTTTTTCCCACTATTGACAACATTTTTCCTGCCCTCATGAACATAAAGTCAAGCTTTTTCTTTCTTCTTCCTTCAGCTCAGAAAGGATCCTTTCCCCTGTCATGAAGCAATGTCCTCTCTTGTCTAATAAAGCAGAAATTGTTTACCTCGTGAAAGTTATTATAGTACATATTCAAATCTTTAAAACAGCATTGTTTATGGGCTTTAGATTACCTAAATTGAATTAAATTTCTGAGAATAAGATCATTTCTGACCATAAAAGCTACCAAAGATGAATCTTTGTTCACCAGATCAGTAGGATGCATCATCACAGTTGCAACCAATTGTTTGCCAATCATTAGTAACTTTTCTTTTCTAAATCCTGACACTAAAATGTACGTTCTGAACTGATTTACACAGATCTTCTAGGGAAGAGATACCATAGGATGTATCAGTCAAAATCAATCTATAACAAGAATTTTTTTCCTTGTCAACTTTTCCATGCTTTCATAGATCATGTAGCCCAAAAGCTGATATGAGATTTCTTTTTCCTGGCTATGATTACTAATGCATTTAGTGTGTTCTCTGTATGCCTAACATAATGAAGGAGTTGCACATTAGTTCAATGTTGAAAGAATTACAACATTATTGAACTCATTTATCAACCTGAAAAAGCATATTATATTGATTAAAACAGAGTAGTTAGGTGTTTTTGTGATAGAAGGGAGAAAAACTAAGCTTGAAAGAAAAAATTATTATTCTACAGGTTATTCCAAATAGAAAATTGACCTCAATTCATTAAGCTATGTAAGTCAAAATACTCATTCCTCAACTTTTGACCTGACCTTACTGCCAAAAATCTTGGATGAATGTTCAGAAGGAAATGTGATCACAAATCAAAAGGAAAGACTGCTTGGACAGGAGCTGTGCATTGCTCATCACAATTCAGTTCACACTATTGTCATAAAGGTAAAAAGTGCACATGTGGGAGCAGAATAATAACAGTGGGAGAAAAAGAAATAAAAAGGAGACAAAAATATATAGGCCAGATTCTCAACTGATGTAAATTTATCTATCTCCACTTGAACAACAGAAATCAAGCTGATTTACACCATCTGAGGAGCTCATTTCATTATAGGTTTGGTGTCATGGTCACATAACTTCCTGCTAACTCCCTCTTACAGTGCTGTACAGTTGGCTATGATGGTAGATGCTGCATTTTTTCTTGAGCACAATCTCAAGTAGAAGAATGAAATGGTTACAATTTTCATTATATTAAATTGTGGTGGGTTTTGAGGTGACAAGAAGTGGGTAACACACAATAAATTCACTAGAATTCCCTGTCTCTGCTACTACTCACAAACAATGTAATCTAATGTGGGAAATCCAGTGGTTTTTGAATAAACTTTTCAAAATCAGTTACCATTTACAAAATCTCAATTTCTGACCTTTTAGAAATGGTTTTCAGGGATTCTGAGAGCCTTGTTGAACCTGCTGGGATATTTTCAAAGTCTGGAAGGAAGCCCTAAAATAGGTCCTGGAAAACTGAGGCTTCCATGATCCAGACTAAAAAGTTAATGGAAATGGATAAGAACAGTGAAATAGTAGTGATTACTGGTCAGTGTCGCAGGCTTATGGGGCTATTACAGCTAAGCTGTTTTCACACCTCAGGAACAAGAAGAGTATTTAAAAACGTAAATCTAAAACCATAAGATTAGTTTGCATTAAACTCTTCAGGTAGTTAATTACTCCTCAGAAATACAAGATAAAAATCTATGTTGAAACAGCTTCTTTTTGGAGTGTGGGAAAGAAAGGGGGAAATATTAGTATTTTGAGGTACTGAAATGTACATTATTACATTTATTTTGTGTCTCATGAAGAAAAATAGCTCAGTCATTTCATCTAGAGAAGTGGATCACTGTATATGCCCACTACATTTATCCTCTGCTTATTCTGGAAGGTAACTATTCTTAATGCACCATAAATAGTAATTTCACTGACATGACAGAATATTACAGCACTACAGAAGTCATTATGTTCCTTAGTGTCAATGATCTGCAAAGTAGGAACAAAATTCTGTTTTCTTCCATTGACATAAATACCTAGTAATTCCACTATATTTAGTGGGATTACTCCTAAGGTTCACCTGTGTAACAGAGATAGTAATCCAACTCAATGCAGTATAGAAGTAGAGGTACATATGATGGACCATAAAGACATTAATTTAAAGAGCCTTTTATCCCCCTATCAAGGAGCACCCCATAAGCTTCTAGTGATGGCTCCTGTACTATTGCACCTATCTAAGCAGGTCAAGAAATAACCTGTACAAGAGTACCAGTCAAGAAATAAACACAGTTAAAATGCCAACACATCTATGACAGATTGTCATGTCTCTCTAGTCTGTCAATAATACAGGCAGTGAGAGTCAAAGATCTGCTACTTAAAGAAACCCCTAGTAAATTGTAAATCCATAGGTTATAATAGCTCCCATAGAGGCTTAAGATTTTTTTTCTTTCAAAAGGCAGTGTATATAATTGTTCTTCTTCCAATTTTGAAATGCCTGCAAATAGTATTCGTAACGCAGATTAATAGCCTTGAAAAACCTTTATAACACTGTGCCAATGAACTCAACATTAAGTAGGCAAAATTAATATATAAACATTATTGTTGAAGCATAAAGTTTCTCACTAGGGCAGAGAGCTATATGGAGTCATGTTATTACAAATAGTTCATTTTGTCTGTTGGTGGTACAGTCATGTTCTTTCTTTCTTTTTTTTTTTTCTTTTTTTAACCATAGATATAGCTATGCTAGCCTATGATCCATAGTTCTAGTTCCTCTCATTTTACCCATATACACTTTTTAACCATGTACAAAAAAACCAGAACAAAATTTCAACAGCTGCTATTAAAATAGTTTGTCTTTGACAGCCCTTGAAAATAAAATGTCCTCCTACTATCAGTTCCAAAATCTATATCAAATTTTCCTTCCTGACTTTTCTGATTTATGGCTCATTTTGACTGTGACAGATACTAAAACTGTCTCAATGTTTATGCTTCATCATAAGCGCACTGTATTTATTTATTTTTTATAAAGGCTGTGGCAGAGCAGCAGAAAGGAAGGTTGCCTGCATACGGCCTCCTGTCTGTTTCACATTTGAAACCTCTGGAAAGAGGAGGTCGCTCTGTCTCCGAGAGCTGCAGGTGTGCCAGATTGTCCTGGTTTCGGCTGGGATAGAGTTAATTTCCTTCCTAGTAGCTGGTACAGTGCTGTGGTTTGGATTTAGGATGAGAACAAAGTTGATAACGCACCGATGTTTTAGTTGTTGCTCGGTAGTGCTTACACTAGTCAAGGACTTTT
>NW_008795364.1:939834-941482 GCF_000699145.1 Aptenodytes forsteri | reverse complement strand
CTCTTCCAATTCTCTCCCCCATCCCACCGGGTGGTGGGGAGTGAGCGAGCAGCTGCGTGGTGCTTAGTCGCCGACTGAAGTTAAACCACGACACAGATGTGATGGCCTTTAGGTTGAGGCAGAGCCAAAAAGGAGCTTAGAGGGAAAATGCAGAGACTCAGAGAGGCTGGCAGGCTGTGGCTGGCCCTCAGGGCATGGGGAAGGAGACCCCCTTGGGGCTGCCTGTGCGTAACAGATTCAGCCTCGGAAACTACTTAAAGCTGCTGAACAAGAAAGTGTGCCGGGAGGAAAAGACTCAAATGGCAAGGATACAACAACCATTCCCTTTAATTTATCTCAACCAGTAGATCAGTGGTTTTGCCATTTAACGAGTTTCCTCAGTCTAGTTTACTCATTTGTGTTCTGGTTTTAAGATACTGGAAAACCATTGATATGCTCACTTCAAGGAGAGAGAATAAGAGGTCCCTCTCGTGGGTTTGGCCAGCTTGAGGCCCTGTTCTGCTCAGGAGAAAGAATTTGCAAATTTGTGATATGCATTGTCTTCCTTCCTGGCAGGAGAGATGTATGTTTTCAAAACAGTGGAGCAATAAGGTTTTGAATTATAAAGGATTCCCTGACTTTGTGTGATACATTGTTACATTGCCTCTTAATAATGGTTTGGGATTATGTTTCTTTCCATAAATGTGTCCAGATTGATTAAACTCAGCATTAATAGTAATGACCCATTACTACTAGGTGATATCTGTACAGAGCTAGCAACACATCAGAATCACGAGCTGAAGACCGTGTACATATAAGCAATGCGTATACAAAACCTGAGTGCCTCAGCAGTCCTTTGGCAGGGAAGAGTTCAACAAATTACATCCCCGTGCAACGTGCCCAAGCCTCAGGGGTAATTCCCAACGTCATTGCTGTAGTTCACTTCCCTGGCAGAGAGGGGATCACTGTTAAGCACCTGAGACAGCTAACTCTAGAGAGAGCTTTCAGAAATGTTTACAATTTTAACCCCAAAACATAACTCCAAGAAAATTTAACCTGTGGAAAGAGAGTCATCAACAGCATCCAGCACTGAGCGAAATCTTGTGAGAAAAAGGGTTGTTGTGAACACTGCATCCTTAATTGGTGGCTCTTATTGGGACTGCAGGTGAGAGGTGCTAAGCAGCAAGAGAGGTAATAAGTTGTTAAGATTAAGCTAAAACTGTATGAGGTATTGTTAACCTTTGTCTCTAGACAGTGCCTCAAATAACAAGTTATAACTCTAGCCATGTTTCTTCATTCTCTTTTTCTATTGAAACTAAAGTACTGTTGTGGTTTAACCCCAGCCGGCAACTAAGCACCACACAGCTGCTCCCTCACTCCCCCACCATGGGATGGGGGAGAGAATCAGAAGGATAAAAGTGCAAGAACTCGTGGGTTGAGATAAAGACAGTTTAATAAGTAAAGCAAAAGCCACGCATGCAAGCAAAGCAAAACAAGGAATTCATTCACTCCTTCCCATTGACAGGCAGGTGTTCAGCCATCTCCAGGAAAGCAGGGCTCCATTACACACAATGGCTACTTGGGAAGACAAAATACCATTACTCCGAACGTCCCCCCCTTCCTTCTTTTTCCCCCAGCTTTATATGCTGAGCATGACACCATATGGTGT
>NW_008795364.1:915015-939766 GCF_000699145.1 Aptenodytes forsteri | reverse complement strand
CTCCTCGCTGGTGGGGTGGGGTGAGGAGCAGAAAAGGCCTTGACTCTGTGTGAGCACTGCTCAGCAGTAACTGAAAGATCCCTGTATTGTCAACACTGTTTCCAGCACAAATCCAAAACACAGCCCCATACTAGCTATTGTGAAGAAAATTAACTCTATCCCAGTGAAAACCAGCACAAGTACTAGAAACAAATCATATGTGGGTGAAAAGAGTAAGTTCACTATCCCCTTGGAAGGATCAAAGCCAAACAAAGCAGAAACAGCTTACCAAGGACATATTTAGGGAACTTGGGGAGCTGGGGAATGTCTCTTGCCATGCTGAAAAGGGCCAGGTGGGCAGGTGCCAAATCTGACAAAGCAATTCTCTATAGCATGAAGAAACCAACATCCTTTCTGAAGAGAGGAGATTGCTCAGAGGCATCCAATATGCCTGGGCAAAACCTGTGGTGTTACAGTAAGATACTGTTTTTGTAAAATAAAAGGGATATTTTGAATTGCTGAGGCTAAACAAATTTACCTTAAAAATTACTAGCTTGGGCTTCATTATTTAGAGGGAAAAAGGAAAAAGTAAGCCAGTTGTTAGTCTGTGAGTCCCTTACAGCTAATTCAGAGACATGACTCACTCTTTTTCCATGCCTTAAAACAGTGTTCTGTATTGGGTCAGACCTAAGGCCATCTAACTAGATATCCTATTTTGAACAAGGTTAAAACTGGAATCAAGTATAACAATTGGTAAATGAATACCCTCCCTGGCTTTAGCTGTTTTCAGCTCAGAGACTTTGTAAGCAGAAATAGCTTTTTCTGCCATGAACTCTTCCCATTTACTCTTCAATCCATATAAACCTTAAAAATCTGTAAGATAGTTCAACTGGCAGCTCTACAACTCAGCTAGCCTTTACATGAAGAACCTCGTTCTGTTTGTTTTGAATGTGGTTTCTCCTGCCTTCATGTGGTGCTCTCAAGGTTTTGAACCATTGATCTCTCTCCAGCCCCACCATGCCACACATAATCCTATGGATCATCGTTGTAACTCTTCTCAGGTGTCACTGCTCCAAACTGCAGTGTCCCAACATACTCATTCTTCACACAGAAGCCACAGCATATCTTCGATCGTCCTGGCTGCCCTCTTCTGAACCTTTCCAGTTCTCTATACCCTTTTTGAAATGGGAGCACGGGTCCTGAATGCAACATTTCAATATGCAAGCTAACCATGGATTTAAACCAGTGGCATATTAATGCTTTCTGGTTTGCTATTTTTTTTTTTTTTTCCCTAATAATCCCTGGCATTTCGTTTGCTTTTCTGACAACTACCAGGCACTGAACTGACATTTTCATGGCACTTGCTATCCAATCAATCATAATCCCTGCTGTTAACAGGGTTATAAGAGATACCCGCACTCCTGCAGGGTAATGGTAAACTCAAGAAACCATCATTTTATATGTAGAGTTAGAATTATTTTTTCCTATGTGTATCACTTTACATTTATTTGCATTGAATTTTACCACCTGTTTTGTTCCAGTCTCATGAGGTCCTTCTGCAATTCCTTGCAATCAGGCTGCAGCCTTTGTCACCACATTGTTTGCTTCCTTTTCCAGCTTATTTATCAATATGTTGAACAACATGGATTCCCATCCAGGTCCCTTAAGAACTTCATCTGTGATTTCTTTCCACTGCAAGAACTGACAATTTACTTCTGCCATTTGTTTCTTTTTTTTATTTACCCATAAGTACTTATCCATGTGAAGATTTTCCCTCTTATGCTCTTTAACCTATTCATATTTTAAACTATCATATTATTTAAAACACCCTAAAACTACCAAAAAGAAAACAAGCTACAAACGATGACTAATAGAGATCTTTAATAAAGTTTTAATCCATTTCATCAGAAGTCTACTGCTGAGAATCAAACCATGTTTTTTCCAAAATGGAGATGCATCCTGACTTGGCTTATGCCAGTGGAAAACTCAAAGATGACGGCAACTCAGGCACGTATAGCTAACAGCTTCTACCATCAGAAGTCTACTGCTGAGAATCAAACCATGTTTTTTCCAAAATGGAGATGCATCCTGACTTGGCTTATGCCAGTGGAAAACTCAAAGATGACGGCAACTCAGGCACGTATAGCTAAGCCAGCTTCTACCCTCACGATTTTGATTGATTGCACAATTGCTGCAGTGGTGAAAAGCTCAGTGCAGACTAACCAAGTTGATAAACACTCACCTTCTCAGGAACATTTTGCTTCAAGCTATTTTGGCTTGAAATGTAGAAATATTGAATGGGTACTGCAGACAATCAGTTTACAAACAGCAGAGAATTTTATTAAGAGTTAGTGGTGATCTGTTGTTTAGCAGTTCATGGGAAAACCTGAGATGTCTATGGAAGGAAAATATAGGTTATGTCTACGCAAACAAAAAAACCATTTAATTCAGTTGCTTGAGAGGAGTTCTTCAAAGCATTGACCTGATTACTGCATATTTGCAGAACGGAACGGCATGAACAGTGGTGACTGCTGTATGAAGAGGAAAAAGAACGGTTTGCCCTATTCAGCGTGTTTTTATACTGCCCTCTTTCTGCAATTTCAAGGTGAAAATACATCTCTTTCATGCTTGGCTACATCTGAAATTAATTTGTTGGCATTCTTTCATTGGTTCAATAACTTTATAAGTAAGATCTTTAGCTCGTTAATTTCTAGTCTAGTTAATACCTATGACACAATACCTCTGACTGTTTCTTTTACTTGTGCTAGAATTTTCACTGAACACCTGTAAAATAAGTTGAAAGTCTCTTACACTTTCAGCTTCATAAGTGTTTAGCAAAAGCTGAAATTCAGCTTTAAACAAATCCAAGCAAGTTTATTTTTGATTCTTGAAGAATCTTTAAATTTCAATAGTTATGATGAAATCATTGCCATTTATTTTTAATAGTCTTTGGAGATGAGCTTGTATTTGTAAGTTCAATAAGGAAGTTGTTTAGCCTCTAACAGCTGACTGTTTGTTAAATATAAACATTTTTCCATGATTAAGAAATGTAAATATTTTTAATATTAATGTATACTGGTAGCATCAAATGATTTTGATGTATTTTACATTCACCACCTCCAAACTTATACAACAAATAACTCAGAAAATTGGTTCATTCTTGAAATGTAAAATCATGCTGCAAAACATGCAATATTCACAAGTATAGATCTCAGAGGAGATTTGAGGTGTTAAGCACTGAAAATATTCCCTTAAAGGAAGCCTGTTCTTTGGGACAACAGACATTCGGGGGTTTACGATATGCTATTCAAACATGCAAAGAGCTGACTGTGCCATCAGGAATGACAACTTGTGGGAAGGGTGGTGAGCAGAAATGCTGATGGAGATAGTAAGAACAGAAGCAGCTGACATATCTGTTGTGTAGGAGTATCTGATTTTGGTGTCAACATTTTAGCAATGAATCTGAGTTATTTAATTGCTCAGCCCATGAAAGAGCAAGACTCCAAGCGTGGCAATACAGCCGCGTGTCAGACTACGTACCACTTATGAACCTATTACCTAAGGATTATCACATATGTACCAAAACCCGGGTAGGTGACTTTCTTTTGCACACACAGCACTCCAGAACCACATCCAATTAATGGCTCTGGTGAACGGTAAAGATAATGCAACACAGACATGTCATATCTGTGGGATATGGACATATCAGAATGAACACTCACTTGATGCATATATTTAATGGTGTGTGGTACATAGGGTGAATGATATTCCCTAGAGCTACCAGGTATGTAGAAGTACTTTGTTGCTTGTGAAGATAGATAACTCTAAAAGTAGTATTCGCTGAAGGAATGGTACAGCATTCTTTTCTTCCTCAGCCAGAAAAACCCCAAGCACTTTTTGATCTCTGACTGTCATATGGAAATACAGCTCTTATGATCTGAGGATCCAAAGGAAAACATGCCCTGCTTGAGCAAAAAGGAGCAGGCAATGTTTTAAAATTCCCCATATGTGACAGATCTGGATGCAGGGGGGATGCAGGAGTAGCCCAGCAGCATGACATGTCTTGCACCATGGGACATGGAGAACAGCCTGCAGTGAACATACGGGGGAAGGGGTAGAACAGGTACCAGGTAACCCATCTGGTAAATCAACACGCTGCTCCATTTGAAGCTTTCCTGACCATGCTGACAGTGAGACAAACCACAGCAGTTCCTCCAGACCTTTCTCCTCTGCAAAAATGGACATGTCTTCCTTTGGAGACTATTAACATCAATATGTACATTCCGCAGCCTAAAGAGTGAGTCACAAATAATTCACGTGCTCCTGTTGAACAGAAGTAAAGGACACCACCGAGAAAGAAAAATGTGTGCTAAATCTAACGGGCAACAATGGCATGTGGTCAGTAGGAAGAAATTAAAAAAAGCAAGCTACCCCATTATGTATAATTTATGAGCAGAAAAGGAACTGCTAGCTGATTTAATTTCAGTTATTTGCTCATAATTTAGGAGACTTTCTAATAACTCAAACTATTGTGAAGATAACAATTTGGAGCACAGTATAAATTAATTAGCACAAGTCATATGCTATGTATCTTTCTGGTACTTGCAAGGATGACAGTATTTCTATTAGATTTTGACAGCTGGTTTTACAGCTTTTAATGCATTTAATGGACATGTTTGACACCCAAATGGATCTATCACCTATTTAAATTGCTTGTGTTCTCAAATCCAGAGTTATTTTCTGAACACATGGTTGGTAGGTTTTGTTTGTTTGTTTTTATTCTGTAACCATTAGGCATATCACAGATTACAGAATTTAGAGACAGTTAGAGGTTGTTGTTACTGTAATTGCCAGCTGGGTAGGAGATGCTTTGAAATTAATTTCTTATTTTCAAGAAAGAAGAAAGTAATTATTTTCAGTTGCTGACACTTTGATATAAGTTCACATAGCCAGTAATAATAAAGGCAGTCCTTAGCACTGAGGAAAAACTAATGCAGAGACTCAGAAATGGGGCAGCTGGAAAAAAGCACACTCAAGAGTAAAGAACAAGCTCCTAAGAGGTCCATAGCCTAGAAGAAGAAAAATTACAGCAAACCTTATTGGTCAGCAATGGCAAGCGGCTAGTAGAAAAAAAGGATGCTCTAAAAATGCTTTATTGATGACAAAAACAGGCGTATTATTCTTGGAATGAAAGCTCTGGCTTAAAATAGCTCCAGTATGTATCTGAGTCAAAATGGAGAGGCAAACAGAAGAAAACAAGTGTTCCTAGTTGTATTTAGGATCTCCTGATGTTTGACTAACTGCTAGTTATTTCTTCAAGTAGGAGAGGACTTTTTCTGCATTGTGTAAGTAAAGCAGTGTTCTTAATACCAGAGTGGTTTGATACTATGTGTTCAGTGTGATTCATCTGATGTTTACTTCTGCTAATATATTTAATATATATATTTACTATTGTTCTTTATTTTTGTAAGATAATTCTGATGTTTGTCTTTATTATATACACTTATTATACATGTTATATTTGCGTGTGTATATATAGCTATATCTGGAATACAACTGGTAGAAATAAAGAGGGAAAAACAAAGTACATTTTTAATTCATTAAAAATGCATACTTTTCATTCATTAACATGTATATTTTTTTTAGAATGAGCAATGAATGAATGCTTCCGTATTTGATTATTACTTATTAAGTACAACTAATAAAATAAATTAGCGTAGGCTGCAAAAGTTATTACATTTTCCTTTATAGTAAGAAAATACCAAACAAAATATATCTATGTAAAATTATTTTTGCCTCTTTGTGTACCCATCTTATGCATTGAATGAGCTTAGGAGGCAGAGTGAAAGTGGGAGCTGTAAGAAGAGCATGTGATCAGGTAGCTGAAAGCTGTTTCCCAATACCCAGATTGACAGAATTACAGTTTTGCAGAGAACTCTAAATATGTCAGTTCCTTTTTTTGGTGTGCTTGACTTTGCTATATAATTATTATCTTTTTGAATTTAGCCTTTTATTATAGAGCTTGCAATGAGTTGAATTAAGGACTTTAATTAAGGGGAAGGGTTAAAAATAAATATACATAAAGTGGGTCTTTGGAGATATTCAGACATTGACTTGGATGAGGTTGTGAGCAACCTGATTTAACTTTGAAGTTAGACCTGTCCTGAGCAGAGGGTTGACCCAGAGGACCTTCAGAGGTCACTTCCAGCCTCAATTATGCTGTGTTGTGTGATAATAGATCCTGCCTGAACAACATCAAAGAAATGAAGATCATCCTTTTTACCTCCTAATTTACAGAACTGATTATGTCGATTATCATCTGCACTTTGCTATTGGTAGCGTGTAAGGTAGAGTGTGTGGTGGGGGTGAGGGGTGGGATGGAGAAAAGGCACCACTGGACTTGGGGCTCAAATAAGTAACTAGGAATAGACCACTTTTTCCCACTTTTATTTCCCTCCTTGTATTTGGTCCCAGTGCTTCCCTCCATGCCATGTTTAAGGTTGTGAATTAAAACTGAAAGGATGATCAGAGCCTCTCAGCCTTCCCTCTTCTTACATCTCTTCCTCAGCCACTGATGTATTTCTAGTTCATCATTTGCCATTGTCACTGTTGCCAAGGTGTTGGCATCAGCCCAGCCCATAGATTAGGAAGTTCATGTTCAATTATTATCTTGGTCAGTTTGCTACATCTTTCCTGAGGAAACAAACTACAAAAAAAGAAATCTTGGCTTTCAGCTGATTATATCGCAACCACACCTGAGCAGAATGGCAGAGGAAAAGAAAAGACACTTCTCAAACCCCTAGGCTTTTTCCACATCCAATTTCAGATACTGATGGCAAACATTAGAGATGTCAGAACTTCTCAAAAGATTCCTCAAAATCATTTATAATGAAAGATGTCAAGCAAACTTATCAGAAAGCCACTACCAGAACACTTGATAATAAATAGACTAAATAGGAAAGATATTTAGAGTCACTAAACAAGCCACGAGATGTATCAATTGTGATTTGCAGCTAGGCAATCTTGGCATGTTCATCCATGCATATACACACACACGCATGCACACAAACATACACAGAAGAAAAATATAATATTCCCTAAGCCTAAGTGAACAATTGTTTTTGTAAGACTACTATATAGTTTTCTTACAAAATATGAACTGGTGGTGGAAATTAAAAAAAAAAAAACAACACAGAAGATGAGAATGCGAATGGGAGTTTACATAATACAGAACCTTTATATTGGAGTAAAAAAGATGTGCTTTCCTGTAAATCCCAGAAAATTGCTTAAAATACCATTGCACGATAAATTACCATCAGAAGTTATATATAGAAAAACAGATTTGTTGCTAGTCCTGAAACACAGTATGAAAATATAAAACTCCACGTGCTACTCTACAGAAGACTGGTGTGAGAAATCCAGTGATCTCTTTGGATTTATGAAGTGCATAGCAGTAACTTCAATAGTCAATAATATTAAACTTCATTATCTGTAAGTCTATTTATCACTACTATTAGCAAATGTAATTCATTATAACAAATAGAAGTAAATATTTTTTGTAAAGGTAATTTACAAAAAACAGATACTTTCTATAATAGCATGCTTTATAGCAGCCTGTGGTAATACAACCTCTACCCATTTTACACAGTTGGATAAGCTTATGAATTGTGCATGTATGGGAGGGCACCAATTGATTAAATGTAGTGTTTGCTACAGAATATTGTGCCATGGCATTGTGCAGCACAGGAACCAGTTAAATATTCCAGCATCTGCTATTTGGCTGCTTTGGTTGAACACCGTATATATAGGTGTGTCTGTGCATATGTATGTAAATGTACACCTGTATACAAGTATATGTACATGTGTACATTTCCCTTACAAGAGCTACCCCTGTGGGGAACTTTAGACATCAAGATCCAGTTGTGTTCCCCCTAGTCTTTGGTCATCACTAATAGCAAAGCCCATGCCAATGCAGCCTTCTGCCCGTTATCACTGAGTGACTGCTGTTTCCAGCTGCCTTCATAAAACTAACCCTGTGGATATATTCTCTGCTGTGTGGGAGCTGAAAGCCTTTTTAGAGTCTGGTAACTAAGCTCTATTGACTCAAGTGTCAGATAAATTATTTAGCATTTTTTCACTTGCTGATTTTTTTTCATGACTTGTTACAGTCAGTTGTGCAGTCAAATTTTCACTTGCACGAGCTGTTTTTTCCAAAGTCTGCTGTCGCTAAAGGTTTTTCTAACAACCAGTTTTCCTCCCCTAGAGTCTGAAAGGAAACTTTTTATATCATTCTTTAAAACAGAAGGCCACAATTAAGGTCAACCGGGAAGATTTAAAAAAAAACAACAAAAACTATAAAACTTTTAATCCACTATTTGCTCGTGGTTCTTGGCCTGCTGTTGCCTTCAGAAAACACTCCTAGAAAACGTCCTGGTATAATGTTAGTGAGCTGGCATTTCTAGAGCAACATGATTTTCTTACCTTCAGTAATTCATTCTTGATTGCAAAGTGCTTTCAAGCCCTCAGATGGAAAGCAATATAGAACTGCAAAACATTATAATTAATAATACAAGTGAAAATTAAATGTTGTGTGAAGCACAAGTAACAATTTGTTTATATGTCTGTCTGCACAACCCTTTTTTGCTGTGTTTCTTAAGGAGATTTGTGTAAGTGAAAAGCAATTTATATTGCCAAGGTGTTTTTCCTAGGCTTTTATGCTCTTTTCAATGAGCCACTTTTAGCAACTCACACCTTTGGAAAGGCTCAGCTTCTGTGCTGTACATGTATGTGCAATAAGAACTGTGAAAAGTGTGGCCCGTGAACAATTGACAAGTTGGTGAAGAATATCTGAAGTTTATTTTCATCTTCGTATTTATCTGAGGTTTATTCTTCACTCCTTTCCAAGTCAAAATAAAGCTTACCAAGAGAAATATCAGCTAAAAAAGATTAACTTCTCTAAAAACTATCTTTCAAAAACTCGTGGTTCTTGGCCTGCTGTTGCCTTCAGAAAACACTCCTAGAAAACGTCCTGGTATAATGTTAGTGAGCTGGCATTTCTAGAGCAACATGATTTTCTTACCTTCAGTAATTCATTCTTGATTGCAAAGTGCTTTCAAGCCCTCAGATGGAAAGCAATATAGAACTGCAAAACATTATAATTAATAATACAAGTGAAAATTAAATGTTGTGTGAAGCACAAGTAACAATTTGTTTATATGTCTGTCTGCACAACCCTTTTTTGCTGTGTTTCTTAAGGAGATTTGTGTAAGTGAAAAGCAATTTATATTGCCAAGGTGTTTCCTAGGCTCTTTTATGCTCTTTTCAATGAGCCACTTTTAGCAACTCACACCTTTGGAAAGGCTCAGCTTCTGTGCTGTACATGTATGTGCAATAAGAACTGTGAAAAGTGTGGCCCGTGAACAATTGACAAGTTGGTGAAGAATATCTGAAGTTTATTTTCATCTTCGTATTTATCTGAGGTTTATTCTTCACTCCTTTCCAAGTCAAAATAAAGCTTACCAAGAGAAATATCAGCTAAAAAAGATTAACTTCTGCAAAAACTATCCTTCAAAAAATATATGTAATTAGCTTTCAGTTAACCAGTTAAGCAGAGGATTAAAAAATAATTCCACACACATTATATTTCAACACATATCTTTATCATCAATGTCCATATGTTTGCCTTCCAAACCTTATAGTTTTTAAATTGATAAATTAGAAAAAAAATAGTTATGATGTCATACATAACTCTAGCTAAGAGTCAAAATCTGGCTTCCTTGATGCAGATATAATTGCCTCGATTATATCTTAAATCATTCTCATTCTTATTTGTTCAGAAATTACTTTCTTTATATCCAACATCTAATATGAAATTAAATGGTCTATTTTGTTATCAAACTTGGATGTCGTTTTTAATTTTACTTTATTTAAGCCTAATTTATTCTGAACGGGCTACTTTGAAAAACTGTGTAGGAGGAAGGAAAAAACATCTCCTGTTCAAATTTGCTCTAAATAAATAAAAAAAAATTGTATGAATATCTTAACAGTAACTGAAGGTAAAAATTCCCAGTAGAATTTATTTTCCTGTTTAGAGAAAAAAATCAAAGTTAAAAGATCTGATAATTTAAAACACACTATTTGAAGAGAAATAGTTTGAATATATACTGATATGTAAGATATATCTGTTCTCACTAGGAATTTACAAGTTAGCTGCTTAAGCCTGAACTAATCTTTTTAGACCTGTGTTATAATCAGAGGAGAGAAACAGACACACTGTAGTGATCCATCTTATTGCAGAATAAGAACTAGATTAGATTAGAAGTATTCCCTAGATAGGTCACATAAATCAACAGCTGCATTTTTTTTTTTCCTGTAAGAGGAGGCCACTCATTTCTATGACTAGCTAAGACTTAGACATTTCACTCTTAGACATTTAAAGTTTCCTACCACTACTCCAGCAGAATTTTGTCACAGGTACTTATCTATTAAAAAACCTGAAAAGGCATTGTGTTTTGGAGTCTACAACTATCCCAACAGTTTAAAAATTCCTTTCTGCTAAAGTAGAAGTTAATATAAGATTGTAGTGAAATACGGTGTGTACTGTATTTGTCATGTTATCACACAATCTTTCATGATCTAAAGAGAAAAAGAAAGAACTTCAATGAAAAGCACATAGGTTTAGAACATGTGACACTCTTTTCACTGAAATATGGCATTGACTCCTTACCACTTTAAAGTAATCACATTTTCCTCTTCAGAAGACCAGTACAACTTCTATTAAAATTAGAGCAAAAAATATCTGAAAGAGAATGTTTATATTATGCTGCAATATGAATGTTTCATGCTGTATTCACACTGTGGTGTTGGACAAGCTTGAGGCATTTAATACTTGGAGGAGTTTACAGAGTGTGACCCACTCTGAGTTTTCACAAATACTTAAATGCAGTCAAAATTTCTCAGCAGATACTGCTGAAATAATGTATCATGGTCCCACCCCAGCCAGTCTGAGTTTTCACAAATACTTAAATGCAGTCAAAATTTCTCAGCAGATACTGCTGAAATAATATGTATCATGGGATTTTATCAAAATCATTGGAATTATTTTAAGGAAATGAACCTCTCTTTTTCCTTTAAATTTACTTTTCCGTATTTCTATATTTCTGACTGTTATGATGTATGGTATTTGTAAGAGTAAAGTTGCAATGTAAAATTCTGACACCTCATTCTGAAAATTCTTCAGATTTTTTTGTTTATGAAAAATTTAAAAAATGCTTTCACCTATCACTTTTAGATATAAAAATTTACCATATGGAAGAGTTCCCACTTTCACTCAGCTTTATGAATAATACCCAGAACTCAATTGTAGGAATAAATATTGGGAAGAGGCATCCACAGTTAATTATGTTTCACACTCTCTCCTGCCAGAGTTCAGCAGCTCTTGCAATAGGTATATTTTGGAACTATGCCACCTTTTAAACAAATACCACCTGTCTCTCTGCTGGAGACAAGGAGACATCCATCAGGCTTGATAGGTTGTGAATCCTCTAAATACAGTGAAAAAACGATTATCTGAGTGGAAAGCAAGGTGTAAAAGCAAGACTCGACAAGTTAAACTCCCCTACTTTGTGGTAATGTCCATCTCAGTGCATCTAATTCATAAAGACGCTATTCTAATGGTTTGCAACTGATTCAAGTACTGTGGGTATCATCCACTGTTTTACTAGAACTGCTGCCTTCTCCTAGTCTGGTTCCAGACTTCTCTGTGGCACCAAGTTTTAAAATCTACTGCTGTTTTCTTGTTCCTTTTTATCTCTTTAGTAAAACAAAACCATACATTTTCTTCAATGAAGCTGTTCAGAAGTTGTTCAAAAGTCAGAATTTCTTTTCAACCTTCCCCCCCAAAAAAAAAAAAAAAAAAAAGCATGCTAATTCTGAATGCAAAGTAGAGATTTCTCAGAGAAAGGAAAGTTTCAAGTGACTTTCACCACTTTACCTGCAGGTGATTCAACCTGACCTTAACTGTGCGAGCTGTGGGTACTGCTTACAGGGAATCCGGATCAGCTTGAAGTGTCCTGGGAACCGAGCTGGAGGAGTCAGAGGAATTCCCCAGATTGGAATTGAGATCTCTAAAAAGTCTGAAAGCCCAACAGAGGGTTCAAGATCTTCCACTCAGTCTTCTTTCTCTTAGTTTACCGAAGACCCTCACCAACTTGCAAGCAGTGACACTCTTCCTGGGGTAACTTCCCTGTACAACACCATTTTTCCCACCTACCAAGCTCCTTAACGGCACGGACCAGTGAGGTACCATCATCAAGCTGGATCTTGCAAAAATGTAGACAGTCCCAGGGAAATTTTCCCCATTTCTGTCTGGAGGTTCCATTAAATAACCCAGCCTGAGGATTCAGATCTTTAAGAAGTTGGATAAGTAGGTACTTACCAGTGAGTGTTTCTCTCTGATGCTGTACTCCGTGATAGATCTCCTTTACAGGCACCTCGTCCTAGACTTTCTCAGTGTCTCTCCAGTGAAGTCACCAGGGAAACAGGGAACACATATGAACTTTAAGCAAAAAATTTAGCTGCTTAGAAATAAACCTTTTGCTACCCACAAAATCCAAGCAGAATTATTTATAAGAGCTCTTCTGTATCATAAAAGGAACGATAAACAGATGTTATGTAGACATAAAGCTGTTTCAAGCAGGGCTTTCCCAATTCACCAACAGAGGGAATAGAAAACTCATTCCTTCTGGGATGCTATTGTACATTACAGTATTTTTTTTCTGAGCCATAATGTATTATGTGATTGTTCCACAGGTTTTAACAGGAGAGAGAACATCGTCTTGGCTATAGGGTTTTGACATATGGTAGGGGATTGCGGTCATTTGTCTAAGCAAGAAGCATATGAAAAATGTTTCTCCATTTTCAAATTTTTAGGGTAAAAATGCACACAGCATTCCCTACCTCAGACCACAACTGCACTGAAGGTGGATCTGGGATGGAAAGGGGAGATGTGACTTCTGGCAGAACTTGCCAATATTATTCCAATTTAAGGCAATTAATCTTTGTCAACAATTAATATGACAGACAAAATTGGCTTAAATTATTATCTACTCTCGCAGTGACATAACAGCTGATGAACCTGGCCATATAGGTTAGAAAGTCAAAATGAAAATGATAATGAATAGCATTATGCAAATTTATATCAAGTCAAAGAATGGGGAAAAAATCAATCTTAACAGTAAACTCTCTTATTCTTAAGAATGACTGTTTTGACAAAAAGAAGTGAAAAGGGACAGATTAGATACCTTCGGAAGCTAGCCCTTCCTAGTTTTAACACAGAAAACTGTTGCTAACAGGAGTTATAAGGACCTTTGCATTAAAAAGCTGATTTTTCTCCCAGTGAAACATATTATGCAACATTCTTTACAGTTGAAATGCAGCTGTGCGAGAACTACAGTGAGGATTAACAGTTTGGAAAGGATGAACAAAGTCTGGTAAAACTATTTTGTATGAAGTAAGAATTAATTATGCATACATCACACAAGATTTCTGCTCTTGGAAGTATTAATCCATTAAGCTTGGGAGTCCCTCCACACTCCAGGACCTGGGCAGCCTCTGATTGCTCTCCAGCCTGTACTGGGGTGAAACTGGAGTATGCGTGAGCCTTTCTCCCCATCACAGGAAAATAGTCCAGGCCTTGAGGTCTGTGGTTGACCTTAGTTTTGTACATAAGAAGAAGGAAGAAATATAAATTCCAGAGGCAGCACTATAAATAAACTTGCAAAGTCAAAGCATTGATGCTGCTTTGGATTTTTGTAATCAATACAGTACTTCCCTGATTGTGCAAGCTTGTTGTATGAGGGATACTTTTTAATGTCTAGTTTATGTAAGTCTTTGTACTTATTTACTTATGTGTGTAAAAAAGGGTAATATCCTCCAATGAGTACACCCTATGCTTATCAAAGGTAACTATACTATACATTTGCAAGAAACACAGTACATCTGAAGAGTTTGAATCCACTGTGAATGCACAGTGACACTAACATAACTGAGAAGCTTTGAACTGCTCATTGTATTCAGAAGTTTCATCATTTGACATGGGAGAGCCACAGTATTTTGCTTCCTCTAATGTCAGAGTAGGTAAGGCTGTTGTTATGTTGGAAGGTTTTACTACCAGTGCTAGAGATTTTCTCAGTATTTTTACTCCCCTATTAAAAAAGGAACACAGACTTTAGAAGGACTCACATAATTGACTGCGAGCTTCCATTTCTTTTCATTTTATGAGTAATTCACATCAGTCAAAATTAAACACCCTTTTAAAAGCCAGGCCTTGCAGTCTCTGATTTCTATTCCACAGTTACTACATATAAATTTATTTTGCATAAGCATATTTTTTCAAGCTATACAAAGCACTCAAGACACAGACCACACCATTGCCATGCTCAGTGTGCTTACATTTTCTAAGATCAGAGAGCAGGCTGTCAGAGCAGTTAACAAGTGTGCTTCTTCAATACAGCATTTCTAGAATTTTCCTCTAACATATGTCATCTCTCAAGCATAATCAGGAAGGAAATTACCATGTCAGAAGCTTCATAGTTATCTTCCTCTCTAGAGGCTTGCAGGTTTCCACAGTGTTTGTTTTTTCCCAATGCAAATTATAGAGATGCCCTGCCCTTCCCTTTTACTAATTCATTTTGAGCAGAATTGGAAAAGAAATTCACTCTTTGATATGCCTCCATGTTACAGCAGCAAATAAGGTTTGTCCCAGCTCAAAGACTTCTAGCACCAGATTCCTGGTTTTTTCCATCACCACTGTAATTAGTATTCTACTTTCATTAATATATTGGCTATTACTTGTAGGTAACCAGACTCTTTTCTTTGAACAAAGGGGAAAAAGAAAAGGGTGAGAAATGAAGACATAAAGTGCTGCAATTTCATCTCTGTGCAAAGGAAACCCCTCCTTCAGGTTTTCCCAGCAATGCCGATGTTACAAGGATTGGACGATTGGAGTATGCTGTAGGAGATCTAAATTGCACAGCAGCTGCTGTTTGTCTGAATGGTTTGAATGGAAGAGAGGCCTAAAAATGACTTCTTAGGTAAGATTACTGACCAGGACAGCTAAAATAGACCGTTAAGGGACTCTTGATTGGAGAATGAAGAGGTAGAATACATTTCTTATAGCTATTAAGCTCTGGATGGACAGCAGCATAACATAGCTTTCAAAATAGGGAAGAAAAAAAGACCAAGTAAAATATATTTTATCTGCTTTAAGAAATGTGCCTTCTCATTGTGCAGTCAAGTGAGTTAGGGCCAAGGTTGCCAAAGATTATGTGCTTCAGTAAAAGAGCAGAAAAGAACGAATAATAAACAGTTGTAAATATTAGGGAAGTAACGTGGACTTTCTGTGTCAGCAAACAGCTGCATTTCCAAATGGTCTCAGTTCCTTAGTCTGGAATTAGTATGTTTCCATACCCTGTTTGACCTTGGATTGGAAGGGCAAAAGTAATACTCCTGCTGGCATCGGACTGGATCTGCAAAGATAATGGGAAAAGGAAGCAAATGGAGAGCCTGTATTGAGTTTATTGCATTTTGGATCACTGGATCCTGTATCACTGTTTCAGTTCTGCCCCTGAAATCTGTGCAAGCTCTTGAGCAGCTCTCTTCCCCCTGTATACCTCAAGGTAAGGAAAAATGGCAAAGGGGAGCTCCTGATACTTACGTCCTTTATGTGGGAAGTGGTACTGTAGATCTGGTCTGGGCAGGACACCTTCTTTCTTCTGAAGAAAGAGGGTCAAAAGGTGGTTGCTAAGTTACGTACTTTATCACCTTTCTTAAAGGATATATTTCTTTCTATCCTCAGGAGGTTGTTTTCTTTGCTGAGATTGAGCATTTTTACATATAAGGGGGATTGACTGTATTGGTAGGTCAGTGTCCTCATGCAGGAAGACTTTTGAACGGTCAGCTTCTTCTGAATAAGAACAGAAATGGTCTTATGATGTCCCTGTCAGTCACTCCAAAATCTGTCAGTTCTTCCTACTGGCCTGCTGAGCTTTGAACATGCTACAAGCTGTTTATTATGCTCTTAGTAAGACATATAGCCATGGTTGGTTGCATCATATCATACTCTGGTCATGAAGTACAAGAAGTCTTCTATCATAAGGGGATGACAGAAGGAATACTGTGAAAGGTGTTCTTTTAAAAACGTCTCTTTTTCTCATGCTGGAGGAAATAACAGAATTAGTAACTTCAAGTCCTAAATGGAATGAGATTTGTTTAAATGCTATAAAGGAGAAATAATCTTTTTTCTTACTTCTCTTTAGAACCTTAAGATTTTAGATGTAATCTTTTCAGTCATTTTTACATGATCAAAATATCCTAGTCTTCTGTTTGCTTGTTAGTCTTACAAGAAAGCTGAATAAAATATGAAGCAGTGATTTGGACACTAGCCTAAAGAGCTTGGAAAAACCTGGGTACATGCAGTAGATTTCCAGTGTGATCTTACACTTCTTAATCTTTCCATGGCTTTGGTTCTTCACTTGCAAAATCAGAATTTGATGGCTTTCTGCCTCACACACATTAAGACCTATGAAATTCTTCGATATTAAAATTTCCATGGCTGATGTTAAATAACCTAAGTAAACAGCTAACAGTCATTACCCTGGTAGCTGAAGCTTTAAGAAAAACACCATATGTTTTGAGACTCACAATAACACCATGAAAAGTGGCAGCGTGACAATACTGGCTGTGTTTGCACGTCTTCAGGACAGACTCCCTGGAGAGAGCCTGCACAATCTCTTCAAGTGTCCTGAAAAATATCCAAGAAATTAGGAATTCCCAGGCATTTAAGTATATTTGTTTATGAAGAAAAAAGAAAATTATTTCTTTAGTTCAAGGGTTTTATGGAGGAAGAATGCAATATACTGCATGAAAAAAAGTCTGGAAACTATGGGGCTTTCTTTAAGATGTACATGTTGGGGCTTCCTTTGAAGTGAGCATTAAGACCATCTTCTTGGTTTGTTTGTCTATTTTTGCACCCACACCAGCATGCTGGGGTCCTGAAATGAGAAAGATTCAGTGTTTTGGGGGCTTTTTTCTTTTGAGACTTTTCCCTACCAACTTAGCCAATGAGACAGGCCCTCAGGAAGAAACACCTTGGAAGAAAGGGTCTGTGTTGGAGTTAGTGAGGGCTTGGAGGCTGTTTTGATTTTGTTCTTAAAGTAAGCATACTACTGCTCTCTCTTCTCCCCCCTTTCCTTCCTTCCTTCCTTCCTTCCTTCCTTCCTTCCTTCCTCCCTTTTCCTTTCTTCCTTCCTTTCTCCCTTTCTTGCTTTCTTCCTTTCTTCCTCTCTTCTTTTCTTCCTCTCTTTCCCTCTTTCTCTCTTTCTCTCTTTGCCTGCCTGCCTTCCTGCCTTCCTGCCTTCCTGCCTTCCTTCCTTCCTTTCCTGGTCACAGCTTAAAAGCCAAGAGAACCAGTCCTTTCTCTATCTTCTGCATCATTTCCCTATGGCCTTGCCCTCAATCTAGCAAGTCTCAAGGCTCAACAGGGACCTAGAGGTTCCTGTTGCAAGCCAGAATAACTTTCTTCGCTTCACCTGTGAAACTTGGCTGCACACCAGCTCACTGCGCCTCCCAGCACCCTCCCTCCCTCCTCCACTCAGAGGACAATTCCCTGCTTGCCATGCCTGCTCCTCCTGAATGGTCCCACAGGCGCTCCAGGAATTTCCCCTGGATGCACATACACAGGGGCTTACAAGGGCCAAGTACCCTTTTGCTCTTTTCCAGCATTTCCCTGACCTGCTGCCCTAGCCACATCAAGGCACAAGGCTGTCTTGCTTCCCAGTGCTCACCCCACATCCTTTTTTATTTGGTAACACAGGATAAACTGCAAACAGCTCCACCAGGAAAATTACCCATCACAGAAGCCAGTGAGAAATGTTGAATTGTTGCATGCAAAAATGCTTCTCTATCCTGGACTCTTTTTTTTACCATGACAGGGTCTGGCTCCAGTTTGCCTAAAATGCCAAAATTCCTTTACCTCAAAGAAAACCTGAGGCAGAAATAGCTCAGGAAAAATACTAAGAATCTAGAATAATGTTGTTGCAGTGTTACATTTATAAAGGTATCCATCACAGAACTGAGTAAAAAAAAAACCCCAGCCACGCTGACTCTTCCTAGTAATTTTAAAACATCTGAAGTATCCATTCATTCATTCATTTTGTTTTGTTTAGGGGTTCTTTAATTTACTACGTATTGTGGGTAGTTCATATGGATGACAGTGCTGGAAATAAAAATTTCAGTTCTTCTGAAAATTCCATATAAATGGAGTTCAAATTGAAAAAAAATCACCAGAAATAAACATAAAATTAGCATTAACAATTTTCAAGTAGATTTTTAGCTATTTAGTATCCTCAGGTAGGTAGGCAATTCTGCTTGCTTCCATCCAGCAGACTAGCTTAATGAAGCCAAACAGAAAGCAAAGAAAGTGCTTAAAGCTCCCTCCCTACATTTTTTTTTCATAATATGTTGCTGTGATCCTTCAAAACCTAGTACATGCACTCATGATGTGGGGAAGAATATGTACTTTTTGAGGGGAAAATCAAGAAATGTCATTCTGAAGGTTAGTTTCATTTTCTTTCCCTACTACTCTCCAGGTGATATTGATCATAGTTCCTCTGTAACCTTAAAATGCATTAATTAAAAACAATAAAAGAAAGGAAGGAGGGAAGGCAGGAAGTGGTATTTTGTTAAACTCTTATGTATTAATAGTCTCTCAGAGCTTTCTTAATAGTAATTCATTTTCATTAAATGATACAAGTATGGATAATTCTTTCAGCTAATGGGTTGTACATAGAAAAAGAGAATAAAGACCCCCACTGAAACTTTGGTCAGGCTGGGTACTCGGATGGAAAATCGATGTATTGGATCTCAGAGCCTCTTGTTCTTGTTGAATATGGATGGCATTGTTTAGCTAAAAGCTAAAAGAAAAACAGTGTGAACTGGAAATCCTGTGGTGTCTCCAACTTTTAGTTACTTATCAGTCTCTGGGGCTCTGTCTATACAGTTTGAAGCTAACACAAATACAAAACAGTAGGGTAACTCTGCAGACCAGTGCCATAGCTGTAATCTCTCCCTAGCATGGAAATCGTATGTTGTGCCTGGATCCTTGAACAAAAGGAGACAACCAACTTGAAGGCCATGAGTGCAGCTCGGAGTCATGGAAGAACTGATATGCTTAATGTTACACATGTGCTTATACGAATTAAGGAACTGAGCTTCAAACCTTGAACTCTTTCCATGCTACTTCCATCAGAAACAACCTACTTATTCTACCAAGGCATTTTCCTCTGTCTCTCACAAGGAGTGAAAATGCAGAAATAAGTCTTTTTAAAAGTAAACCAAGCAGTACATAGAAGAACTCTCCTGGTTATCAGCTCCTACTGTGACTTCCTCAGGAGGCCTACCTTTTCTGTCCTTACCTTCTTAAAATTTAGGCTATTTTGAGTAGGCACTGTTCAGATTTTGTGTTTTTTCTTTAGCAAATCTTCACCTCATTAATGAATAAAGGTCATGCAACCACTCATTTTAAACTCAGTTAACATAGTTAATCACTTTTTAATATAATAATTCATTAATATTTCTGTCTAAAAAGTCCCATAAGGACTGAGATGATTTATCCAAGTAAAAGCCCTCCTTTTAGGTTGGAAAAAGATACTCGGTACAGTTAGCTCTTCCAGGTGAAAGGATATGAAAAAGACGTGGCAATAATATAGAAAGTTGTGGTCATTACAGTGGGCTAGCTCTATGATAGTGATGAAATGACAGTACCAAAAATCAGGCATTATCAAAACGTTAATGGTACTTGTCGTTGTAATTAGGCCAATGATCTTTAATGAGGAACCGGCATGCACGATTTAATTACAAAACTTTGTTAGGGATATGCTGCTAGGGTTGTGACTGTATATCATCAAGACAAAGGCCTGACTCCTGTACACTGCAATTTGTTTGACAATTTTTCACTCGGAACGCGTGTCTTTGTATGATGCAGATGGTAAAGTCTGACTAATGTAGACCTTGGTAGCAGTGAAATAGCAACAGTCAGTCATTCAAAAAGCAAAGCAAAAAAGAAAAAACTAACCCTGCAAACCATGCTGCAGATTTAGAAAAATCTTCAAAACTTGGCTTTTATCAACTAGTTAGGAAGACTGGAAATAAAGGGAAAGAAATAAAGCAAAAGGAGAGAGGGTTAGAGGGAAAAGAAGGAAATTTGTTAACTTACATGATTGATTTGGGAACTATAAGCTGAAAAGTTTGAATCACACTTTGTCCTTCTCAGGAATGCTGGAAATATCATAGGACAGTAAGCGCTTACTGCACTGATCTGGTGAAAATGAAACAGTTTCTTCAGAACTGCAGTTTCACCTTTGCCAGTTACTGAATATACCAAGAGCCTGAATTAACCCAAGGTAAACTTGTGTAGGTGGGAAAAAAACAAAACACCAGATATTAGGTTTCCCTTGCAACTGGAAGATGAGTTGATACCTTCCTAGCATCCTGAAAAGGGCATACTTCTGACATCATGACTTCTGATAGTTTAAGAGATACCACTGTAATAGCTCCATTTCTGTTCACCTTTGCCAACAGGGTTTATCATCCAAAGTGGCGATCTAGGAAACCAGGTGTGGTAAATATGGATGCTCTGTGTAAGGCTTCTGTATAAAACAGCTCAGTTGCTGAAAAGTCCATGTACACCACTTCAGCATGAACTAGTAAAACTGTATCAAGGTTCAGGAGTCAGAAAACCTGAGGCCAAAAATGTCTTAAGCAATAGCTATTATTCTTTGGTAGAGGTGGCTTGTCTCATGACCTTGCTCTACTGTGTGTCATTTGAAACATTGGCCTCATTCAGGACTGTCAGTACATGGACTTGTTCTTATCACAAGTTGAGACATTATCATTTCTACACAATATATAAGTGGTGATAGCATGGGCTGGTCACTACCTTTACTGCTGCTGTCTACGTGAGGTTTTAGTCTGCTGTAAGAATCACTGTCCACATAAGATTTGTGCAAAAGCATTACATCCTATCAAATGTAAAGGGAAAAATGAACATGTGTATTATTCTGGCACTTTGTCTGTAACCAACCTTGGGGGGGGCGGGGAAGGGAGGAGGCTTCTCATCTGCCAAATAAGATCACATCAGCAGGATTCTTTTCCAAAACAAGTTATCTCTTTCCAAAAATAACTGTTCACATCAAATAAAGCAATATATTCAGAGACGATCCTATGGGAAAAAAAAAAAAGAAAAAAAGAGCAGCTCTTGATTTTTTAGGACAGGGCTTAAGGTCTACGGAAAGGACCTTATAGATAAAACCTGTTCATTATAATCTAACTTTGAGTTCCCACATCCTGACAAAAGCTGCCACATTCACCAATGTACCTTCTGTGTGATGCTGAATAAAGACTGGACATCTTGCAGATGAAGAGTTTATAGAGTGTGGTAAATGTTAATTGTTGGTTTTTATGACTTCCTAATGGAAAAACTTCAAACCTATGTCCTTTTGCAGTACTTAGTCCTTGAGAACAAACATGTAGCAGGGTCAGCAAACTATGCCATACCTGCTTGGTCCAGGCAATATATGAAATAGCTCCTTGACAGCTTAGCAGCTCACCAGCTGCAGAGCCAGGCTGACCAGACCAAATTCGCAGAACCAGGACTTCTGATTTTTCTGTAGGCAATGGTGATACATGTGCTGTGTCCAGAAGTAAAACTTTAGCTGTGAGGACAGCCCTAATGAAATGGGAACAGGGAGACAGGCCAGACACCTCAGAAAGCAATTCTTGATCCTTCTCAAATCTGGATTTATTTTGCAAATGTTTGTAGTGTCAATACACAGCTCTGAAAAATAGGAACAGGCGTTCAGTTAACAAAATGGTAGCCACAGCAGATCCACCATACAAGCCACACTATATCCCTTGATGATGGATTTGCTTTGCCTTTGTAGAGTCTCCCGGAGATAGTTCTTCTGGGAATGAGACCACAATGCTGCAAAGGATTTGAGAAGCCCTACTTAGTACATTTCCATGTTCTGTATCTCTGCCAAGAAGAGAGGGGCAGCTGAAGATATGTTAATTTCACAATGTCTATAATGAAGCTGTGTCCAGTTAGCCATTAAAAGTAGCTATGTCATTTGCCAAACAATCACTTTTGCTGACTGAAAGAGAGAGGAAAGAAAGTATTCTTTGTGGAGCTTCTATGCCAAGCCTACAATTACTGGGTTTCAGTTTTATTACTGCTTTTTGTAACACAAAGGAGTTAGAGTAGAGTGTATGACAATGCCATGCAATAAAAAGTGTAGAAATATAATTTCTCCCTAGTTATATTGTAAAGTATGATTAGCAGCAAGCAATGGAAGGTGTCATTCTTTATTTGGCATTGGCATTCTAATTATCAAAGGCCAACTGAGAAAACTTTATGGCTTGATTTTAACTTAAAGAACTTATTTTAGGCACGGACTGTAAGAATACAGGCTAAGGCTTGCATGAAAAAAATGTAGGTGGAGGTTTGCTGCTGCTACATGTACATGTAAATTTATTATGAAAAAATTTACCTGTGACAGCATTCAGCTGGGAAAGGAACCAGGGTCGTCTGCAAATAAAATACTTTGTAACAGGAGGTCACAGATTGCAAGGAGAGAAAATGAGTTGACTGTATATTAATATTAAGTAACCATTGGAGATGTCCTCTGGAAAAAAATGAAAGAAAGTATTCTTTGTGGAGCTTCTATGCCAAGCCTACAATTACTGGGTTTCAGTTTTATTACTGCTTTTTGTAACACAAAGGAGTTAGAGTAGAGTGTATGACAATGCCATGCAATAAAAAGTGTAGAAATATAATTTCTCCCTAGTTATATTGTAAAGTATGATTAGCAGCAAGCAATGGAAGGTGTCATTCTTTATTTGGCATTGGCATTCTAATTATCAAAGGCCAACTGAGAAAACTTTATGGCTTGATTTTAACTTAAAGAACTTATTTTAGGCACGGACTGTAAGAATACAGGCTAAGGCTTGCATGAAAAAAATGTAGGTGGAGGTTTGCTGCTGCTACATGTACATGTAAATTTATTATGAAAAAATTTACCTGTGACAGCATTCAGCTGGGAAAGGAACCAGGTCGTCTGCAAATAAAATACTTTGTAACAGGAGGTCACAGATTGCAAGGAGAGAAAATGAGTTTGTATATTAATTCTTTATTTGGCATTGGCATTCTAATTATCAAAGGCCAACTGAGAAAACTTTATGGCTTGATTTTAACTTAAAGAACTTATTTTAGGCACGGACTGTAAGAATACAGGCTAAGGCTTGCATGAAAAAAATGTAGGTGGAGGTTTGCTGCTGCTACATGTACATGTAAATTTATTATGAAAAAATTTACCTGTGACAGCATTCAGCTGGGAAAGGAACCAGGGTCGTCTGCAAATAAAATACTTTGTAACAGGAGGTCACAGATTGCAAGGAGAGAAAATGAGTTGACTGTATATTAATATTAAGTAACCATTGGAGATGTCCTCTGGAAAAAAATGAAAATCAAAATCATAATACAGGCTAGTTTGTGGATTTTACTTTTTCCTTAAATTATTCCTCATTACCTGAGATATTTACAAGGAAAAGATCTTTGTCTGCTTGAAATTTGTCTATGCTTGTTCTGAATAACAAGAAATAGGTCTAAAATCTCCTATATTTATATTTTCAGAAAGAAATGTTTTGTGAACTACAGTACTAATTCTGTAATCATTAACATAGACACAGATCTTTACTACTATCAGCAGTCCTACTGAAATCTGTGGCACTATCAATGTTTGATGTTAGGCAAGGTCACAGAGAATATCTTTTATTAGACCACTTGATGTTGCTAGAAAATTCTAACATGCTTTTTGGTTACTTAAGACATCTTTCTAGCTTCAGAGGGGAGATCACATGTCATAGCTGCATTACAGCTGCAACAACACTACTCCTTTAAACATATTTGCATAAGTGACTGAAAGCCTGAATCTTAATAGAAAAATGATGCCTGAAAGTCTCTGCACCACCACGACAGATGTAGTACCAAGAACACTTTTTTTTTTTAAGCACTAATTGTTTAAACAGCTTTGGAATTCACTTCTCTGCCCTATTTCCACATTATCCCTTCATGTGCAGAGCTATACATTTGCATGAACCAAACAGTGAACCTGAGTTAGTAAACAACATAGATGAAAAATAACCTTAATAGAAAAATACTGTCTTATTTTTAAACCAGATGTGGTTCCTAGTCCGGAACATATACCAGCACAACTGGGTAGGTACCATGATGAGATGAATAAGTGGGAAGGAGCAAAGGTTAAGATTGCTTAAGTTGACACCGTTATTGAACGAACGGCTCATGAAATTCTACCCTGGGATCTACCTACGTATTGGAGAAGCCCCCTCCTGTTTGCTTAGCAGCACCTGCCATCATACTTTTAGATATGAAAATAAGTCTCATCCAGTTGAAACTGCAATGAAATTCTTGATTATCCCAGTTGGAATTTCTTCAGGAAATCAGGTTTAATACCTCTGACCCTTACAATGGCTGTACTGGGATTTTTAACAGTAAATTCCTGGGAGGAATACAGAGAAACTGTCTGAGCAGCCAGGGATCAGGTTAGGAAAGCTAAAGCCCTGATAGAATTAAATCTGGCCAGGGACATCAAGGGCAACAAGAAAAGATTCTATAGGTACGTTGGGGATAAAAGGAAGA
>NW_008795364.1:907482-913809 GCF_000699145.1 Aptenodytes forsteri | reverse complement strand
TGATCAGGGGGATGGAACACCTCTCCTGCGAGGAAAGGCTGAGAGAGTTGGGGTTGTTCAGCCTGGAGAGGAGAAGGCTTCGGGGAGACCTTCTTGCAGCCTATCAGTACTTAAAGGGGGCTTATAAAAAGATGGCAGCAAACTTTTTAGCAGGGCCTGTTGCGACAGGACAAAGGGGAATGGCTTTAAACTGAAGGGGGATAGATTTAGACTAGATAGAAGGAATAAATTTTTTACGCTGAGGGTGGTGAAGCACTGGCACAGGTTGCCCAGAGAGGTGGTGGATGCCCCATCCCTGGAAACATTCAAGGTCAGGTTGGATGGGGCTCTGAGCAACCTGATCTAGTTGAAGATGTCCCTGCCCACGGCAGGCAGGTTGGACTATATGACCTTTAGAGGTCCCTTCCAACCCAAACTATTCTATGAGTCTATAAATTGACAAAATCATGACTCAGGGATGGATTTTGTGTGTACATGTGCGTGGGGGAAAGGTAGTAAGAAATGTGTAGCTCCATATTATAGAATACCTAATGCAGGACCTGCCAAGACCACGATGGGAAATGACTGTATTACTGTACAGCCCACCTTCATCCAAGTGCAGCTGAACCTTGGTTTCCCTTATGAAAGACAAATACTTCCCACCATATGGCATCTCTTAGCACCCTTCAGGGGCATTTGTTCACAGCTGACTCAAAGAAGATTACAACCTGTTGAATCACCATTCAGTCTTCCATAAACAAGTAAGTAATCTGTGAAAAGCTTCCATAAGACTAAGCCATGTCTTGCTTTTTCTGTAAAGATGTCAGACACCATAAAGTACAACATAGCTGTGGAATCATTTGATAAAACAAGAAATTGTGGTTTTGATGTCATAATAAAATTACTCATTTGAGAACAGCTTTATTTTCTGAAGAGCAGTGAAAAAAATTAAGTATCTGCCATACAAAGACCCATTTCATAAATAGTCAGATGTAACAGTAAAAAATACACACACATGCACACGCACAACCCTCAAAGACAGTGAAATATATGCCAGTACTCTTAAGTTGTTTCTAAGTGAGGGACAGGTTCCTTTGGTGGTATAAATCAGTGCAGCTCTGCTGGTTTCATGAACTACACTGATTTAAACTACACTGAAAATCTAGCCTTCTGACAGTTTCCCTGGAGTTATTCCTGGCACTAAAATGCATCCTTAAAGTTCAAATGAAGACACATCCTGTGCTCTTATGTCAAGATCTACCTCTATATAGGGTATTATGAATAAAATGAATTCTAATAGGCAATAATACCTTCTGGGAATGATACCATGACCCATTTATTCAGCCAGAGGTACAAGTTGTTTTCTGAGAGTTTATTTTTAACTGGTTGCCCTGATCTAAACTGAGAGCGAGTAACTTCCAATTTATCATGCTAAGAAGTGTATTAGATACCTCACAGATTTTTGGCTTGTGTAGAATATAGTCACATTATCATTATTATTATTATCATTATCATTATCATTATCATTATCATTGTCATTGTCATTATCATCATCTAAATGAGCAAACCCTAGAGAGTGCATTTTGTTTTCTAAGGTCACAATTATTTCCTGTACTTTCACAAGTTATTATTAAACTTCCCCTACTCAATCAGTTACTTGTGTTCCAGCCTTTTATCTACCTTAGCTCAGTGGTTTTTGAATCTTTTGATTTGATCAGAAAAAAAAAAAAAAAAAAAAAAAAAAAAAAAGACCCCCACAGAGTGTATAGGCTGAAATCTAAAACTTAAATTTTTTTTTCTTTTTTTTTTTTTAAAAAAAAAAAAAAAAAAAAAAAAAAAAGAAAAGTCAGTCCCAGACTCCACAGAGCCCTTTGGAAACTTTTCACACACACATTGCTGTGTAACATCTATGAATTTGCTTTTCTATGACCGTCTTTCTTAAATAATTTAGAATTGTCATTCAGGGAGCTTCAGACTACTGATTGAAAACCATGCCTCTAGTTTTCTTAGTGTCTCAGTACTACATAATTGTTCAAGTATAACCCTTGAAAAAAACAAGGGAGTTGTGACCACTCAATTCATCCTAAATGTCCCTTTTTATCAAGCAGATGTAGTACCAGATGTTGTTCTGCTTAGCAAAGCTCTTGCAATAGCTGTGAGTGTTCCTCATCATCACATACACCCTTTCAAAAATTAGGGGGTCATGTAATATCACTCATACTTTAAATACCTGCTGTCAAGTCTTTAACCATCAGATCGATGTTTCCCTTGAACAGAAAACTGCGCTGTCAGTCTTTTACAAGGCAATGTGCATAGAATGTTCTTGCAACTGATGCTGTTATGTTTGAGGGGGAAAAAATGAGGAAGAGGGTCTGTGGAGTAAGATATCCACATAACATATAACTGTATAAATGAAATGCAGTGAAACCAAAGCTATATGCAATATGTGATACAGTGATGAGCAATCAATTCACCTCGCCTACAAAATGCTGCTTAATTGAAGAATCAAGCCTCTTAAAACTCCCAAAAGTTAGCTGCATTCTTCCCAGCCGTTATAACAGGCTATCCATCTATTCACATACAACCACAACTATCAAACTTACAAGGTACAATTTTGGCACACATAATTATTTTCTAAGTATCACCACAGAAATCTAAGCATTCAAGGAACAACAGGTAACGTCTTCTCTTAGAAAATATGTAGGTATACAAAGCCAGGCTAAATATTAGGCTCGGCCCATGGACCTTAAACTAAGATCCAAAATGCATTAATATAGTGCCACAGTGATCTGGCAGCCCCAAATTTCTGGTCAGATGCCTCCTGTCTTCTCTCACTATAAGGAGATTCAGCTCTCCCTCAGAAGCCTCTGGCTGCACCGCACATCAGGGTAGCCTCCTGAGCAAAAAGGACACATAAGGAACCAAAGTCAAATCCCACGGGGTGTAATCGAAGGATATACAAACTAATTTTTTTCAAGGATTTGAATTTTTTATGCAAAAAGAAACAAGAAAACAAATAGTGTTGAAAACAGGCAATCACAGGAATATAAAGAAGTCACTCCACACACAGTTTAATCTCAGATTTAAGCCTCTCTTTCTCTCTGTTCTTGGTTCTCTTGAACTGGATCCATATTTTTCAGAGATAAACATAGGGAAGGAGAAAAACCCCACAACTTTATCTGTTGCACAAGACCTAAATATACTCATGGGTTTTGACTTAGTTTATGCTCAAGCTTATTAACTGACACTAGCAAAAATATGCACAAATAAAATTACACAGTGTTTTGTGAGCTTCCTATTTCCCATGCAATCCTGTTCTTAAAATTATATTGGTCATTATTATAAAATGCATACTCCTTGACCCCAAACTGCTCTGGGATGCTGAAGAAAGGAGTATTTCAGCTTATCCTGTGCTATCATATTAGTCTAAAGTTAAGCTGTTGATGAATGAGCAAAGCAGAACCTGTTACTGGTGGGGGGAAAAAAACCAACCAAAAACCTGTAGGATAGGACAGTATGCCTCCTACTGTAGTAGAGCTCTTACTAATTGCTCCCTTGGGAAGAGCTGTGATGAATCTCTCTAGTTTGCTATCCGCAGAGAACAGTATGTGCACTTGCCTAGTTAATCTACCTTCTTGCCCCTGAAATCATAGGGGCATTATGATCATAATTCACCACCCAGGTCATTGTACCGGTCTCCTAGAACAAAAATAAGAGATACAATAGGCTGTGAATACTATCCCCATCTCTGCTTAACTTATTTCCTTTTCCAAAGGGGAAAAAGCCAGTATTTGATTGATTTTGTGCCAAATTGTCTTCTAAAAATGTGTAGTTTTGTCCATCTCAAGGTCAGAGCCACATGCTCTCTCATTTCTAGGAATCCATCCTTTAATGTGCAGAAACCTCTGGCCAAGATTTTGGCAAGGGGCTATGTTTTATAGTTCCAACCTCAAAGCACATTAAATGGTCTGATTTCAGAAAATGTTGATCAGACTGTTTAAAAGTTGATAACTTCTGAAATATCTCAGATTAGATATCCCAGAATTTAGAGACTTTGAAATCACTAATTGCCATGATCATATTAACCCCTACCAATGGTTTCCAGTCCCTTTTCAAAGTATTGAAAATAGGTATTGGCACCTAGCTTAGCAAATTCAGTTACTGTGGATTTTTTTCCTCCTCATCTGGTAACTGAATGTATAAAATCTTGCCTATTTGAAATGTTATCTGAATTATTATATGCATTGCAAATCTAAAGTAGCTATTGTTTTGAGCTTAATTTTTTAACTAACAGGAGGAAGTCTGGTTAATTTAACACAGGATGGAAGCACAGAAATTTGTGGGTTTCCATGGTGAAAAGCCTGGGTCATAAAGCTGGTTAATAGTACAAAACTTGTATTTTCAGAAATTCTGTAATCACTGTGGTTTCAACATATGCAAAAATGCTTCTAATTTTATTAAGCAAAAGTTCTTATCCGTGCTTCAGGGAAAAAAAAAATAATAGTCTGCCACAGAAGTCTAGGGTCCTTTCTAATAACATGTTTAAAATAAAAAAGTAATTACAAAGTCTGATTTAAACCACTTACAGATCAAAGAAATTCAGAGATGTAGTTTCCCCTCTGCCCTTGTGGTTACGTGGGCTTGATTTTGCCACCTTTGTCCACTCAGTGCAGTGTGAACCTCATTTATTGAACTGAGCCCTTGACTGAGGCTAACCATTGGCCATTATTCTCCATGGATAATTAGTAGCATTGAAAATAACAATCCATAAGTCCTAGGGACATATTTATAATGAGATGTGAGTCTCAATAGGCTGGCTTCTGGTGAAAGGTAGAAGAATGATTTGCTCTCAGAATGAATGAAATATTGTTCTGTTCTTCCACACTCCTTTCACCATGGTTGTATCTTCACCTGTGTGAACTTAATCAGACAGATGCAGACAATATATGGTCTATTAACAAAAAACATGAAGAAATCAGTTTCTGTAAGCATTATCATATTAACTGGGAATCACCTTTTTTTTTTTTCTTTTTTAATTGTGTGGCTACAAGATAAAATTTTGACAAATTTGCATACCATGCATCAACCTATCTGAGATTGGGGAAACAGCAAAGGAAGACACGAGGTCTGGCCTAACTACAACTAGTTGAGGATTTTAAAAATTGAGTTGATTTTTGTCAGAAAGTGCTAATTTGAGGAAATCCATGTCTTTTTTTAGATCTATTTCACCAATTTATGCTAAGTGTAGACAGTAGAGTTTTTGGAAACTGCACTGATTTCTTGTAAGCTTGCCTAAAACATTGCTAAAGAGCTTACATTTTCAAATTGGAGTTTCCAGAGCAATTTGCCATGTGGACTATTCCTGAAGCTTCCCAGTCTTTTTGCAACAAAGTCAGTCCTTCTCTGAGAACAAATATTTAATTTACATCCTCACTAAGAGCCATAATTGTGTGACTCAATAATCTCAGTAATATCAGAATTGGACTGAAGTACAGGAACTAGGATTTGTTAATTCCTGTCCTTTTTAATCAATGTTCTCATTGAATTATCATTTTGTTTTTGTCCAGACCAGCTAAATAGCAGTTGTTAGTCTTTCTCTCTTCATTTATTCCAGCCTCTCCAAAACAGAGTTAAGAATGTGGTTTTATTCAGCAAATGTGACTTTTAAAGGTGCATTTGCAGTACAAAATTTATACTTAAAAGCTGGGATTCTAGGCACATGATACTCAGAGAAATTTAAAATTACTGGCATGCTACTGATTTGTAAATTAGCACTTGTAAATGGCTCAAACTCAATCTTTGTGGTTCAATACAACTCTTAAATTGCTTATTTGCAGAGGATAAACACTAGATATTCAAAGAGAATATTGCTTATAACTCTTAGATATGTCTCTTGGAAGTCTGCTGTCCTATAACATTTATTTAACAAAGAGAAAAGGATGCTTGCATGTGTCCTTTAAAAATCAGGGGTTTGTGCTTTCATAATTGTTAAGCACCTCTAAGTAGGTCAAAGACTATGTTCTTGAAAAGATTCAAATTTCTACTTACCACTTAGAAATAAAAATGCAATTAGGCCAAGCCATGTTTTTGAACAATCGAAGAAAATACTGTTACTTAGAAAAAGGTTTAAAGCAAAAGTAAATTAAATACAGGAATGAAGCTGATTGTTATTGTTAGCTTTCCTTCTTCTGTGGGCTTTATGTTGCCTCAGAGTGAGGATAAATGTCTATGTGCATTTTGCATGCCTCCCTTTAACATGTGTTTGCCCATGTTTGCAAGTGTGCATTCATTCTCAGATGCTGATGCAGCCATACTCACTGCATTTGCCGGCATGTATGCACTAACAGC
>NW_008795364.1:844202-907450 GCF_000699145.1 Aptenodytes forsteri | reverse complement strand
AGTCTGATGTAGGCAAACTCTTTCCCTTTCTTGCCCTTATGAAATCCTTTCCCATTTCAGAATCAACAGCTACCATGACCGACAAGCCCATTCTCACCTCCCAGAGAATAATTCCTCTTTGGAATTATTCTTCCCTCAACAGCTTTCACATATTTGTAAAACAGATATGTAAACACAAACAGTGTTTATCTCAATTTTTGCATTTATATAAAAAAAAGAAAAAAGTTTGATGGGAATTTTCCACCCAAATAGCCTTCTACTTTTGTGAAAAGAAAGATGGCCACTAAAAGCTTAAAACACTTAGTTTGCAACTTGACCAGTGGAAATTCAATTCGTATGTCTTTCCACAACCTTGGAGATTAATTTTAAAGTAGCCTGAGCCTGAGTTCATATTTTTGCGATTTCCCATTGCTCTCCCTATCTATGCTGCAGACGTTACACTTTCCTGCCCAGTAATGTCTGGGAGAAGTTTATCTGACCTTACGTTAGACATCTAAGTCTGAGATTAGGTTTAGGTTTAGGTTTGGTGTATAGTCAGTGGATGTAAAGGGCAGGTCATCTCATCACAAGGTAGATTTCTTTAATTAAACATCATGTGGAGATCTCTCTTTCTTGTCAAATATCAAAGAGGGCCAAGGAATACTAGCTTTTACTTAAATCTCTATGGCACCTGTGTTAGAGAAGGTTAATCCCACCCTGCATCTGGAGGAGTCTGTCCCTTTCTATTAAGCCCATTGTGAAAGAAAATGACAGAATAATTTCACGACCATGGATTTATTGATGGTATAGCTTCTTCCCCTCCGATTTCTCTCTCGTTGTCTTAATCAAAAACTCAATAGCTGGTTTTCTTTGACTCCAACTGTACAGACCCTTGTGGACTTAATAGTTTAACAAATTCCACTGGTGTCCAAATATGAAATTTGTCATTTGGAATAGCATTATGCTATAGATTTTTCTTCTCACTGTTTTGAAGAACACAAAACAAGATAGGTATGTTAAATACCAAATCTCACAATATCAAAAGAAAAAAAATACAAATAAGAAAAAGTGTGTGAATGTTTTGTGGTGATTAGGAAAAAAGGCATGTATGACTACCTGGATATGTTCACAGAGTATATAGACTTCTTTTGAGTTCCCCTGGGCTATTTCTTTCTTTATTTCTTAAACCCGCATTCATAATTGCTCTAAAATAATACTTGAAACACTAGGCTTGGCTGGCATGTTTCCAAAACAAAGACTCCTTAGACTTAAAAGGTTTTGGGACCACACTATAGAGCATTGTCATGAAAGGAACAGAAAACCATCTGTGGTGACTCACAGTCACTTGATTGTTTAAGGGGTTTTTCATTAAAAAACAAACTAAAAACACATTAGTGATTATAGTATACCTTTCCAATACGCAATGAGAAAAAAAAAGCAGACGATTCAAAGATAATTACCCTGTAAAAGCAATGTTAAAATTATCCTGTCACATCCCCATCTTTTTGTCATTGCATTAGCTGACTTTATTAGGACCTTTCCAGGTTCTGCTTTGAGAACCCGGTTACCATCGAACATAGCTTCTAAAAGAGACATTTTGCAGTTGTCTTTGTGAACAATAAATAATTTAAAAAAAAACCCACAACAAAACAAGCCAAAACCCCTCTCATCTGTGCCTCTCTCCTTACATTGTACTATTGTTTTATCAGGAGGAACACAAGCAATTCCTCAGATTCTTTCATTCCCCTCCCACACCAGTTTGCCCCTTTTGCCTTCAGTCATCTATCTGCTCTGTCCATGACCTTCCTTTGTAGTATTCAAATACCCCCTTATTCCCAAATTACTTTCCATGTGTATTTTCCTTCCAATTACATATCCACTTTTTGTCAACGTTTCCCTTGGGCCCTTTTTACCTACCCTGAAATCTTACTGCCTTTAGATCTCTTGTCCTCCACCATGTTATTCTTTTTAGATTAAGGTGCTTATTTGATAGCCTATAAAATTATCACACTCCAACAGGTCTGTCCTTAGTCCTGATAACAAGATTCTTTCTTCTCTCAACAGGAATTACAAGAAAAAGAAAATATCTCCCATCCTGGTGGAATAAGCAATCAAATTACCCTGATTGCCAAAGCTCCCTGACCCTTAAAACCTTCTTTCATGCTGCTTGCTGCTGGCTTCCCTACTGCTGCTGACTCAGACATCAAACCCAACACTTCACAGTACCAGGCTAGGCCTGGAGAATACTCAGTCTGCTCGTTATGTCCCTCCACTGTGAAACAGGGCTGGTGTGTCTCTCATTTGGGTAGTATTTGCTGGGGTAGACCAGTCCTAGCTATTAGACATTAGTCCCGAAGATGGCTGGCTTAACTAGACAGTCCACCAAGGTGTAGGTTTCTGACCTGAGTGGCAATATCATACATAAAAAACTAATCCAAAATATCTGATACTAAAAGAACCATTTTTTGTTCCAGCCACTTTAGAGGTGGATAATTGAATCACGGTGGATCAATTCTTTCTGATACATCCCTAGCAGGAATATATATGAATACATATATTCACTTAGGACATTCAGCAGCTCTGACACAGATATGTGATTGACTTGTTTAATGGGTCCTTTGTCAAGCATCTGCACTAAGCCTCTTTTACTTTGGATTGTAAAACCCCAATAAAATGTCTACAGCATTTTTCTAGATTTTATATGTATGTATCGCAAAGCTCTGCTAGAAACAGTAAAAATATCTCTGCATGGAAGTACACTAATTATTATGGGCAATATTAGGAAAGGGTTTACCACCAGGTTTAAATGAGCAACTGATTGACAGTGGAATATGTTGGATTGTTCTGAAAGCATAATTAGAGAAAGCTCACTTTCATAGCGATTAGCGTTATTTTTAAACCCGCCAAATATAGATCAGAAGTCAAATGAAAATATCTTTAAAGACTTGTGATCATTCATGCAAGTCTGAAATGTATTTGGGAATTCTTAGTCAGGACATCTTAAGTATCATTGCCATGGGACTTTAAAATCACAGTACTGATGAAATGTCGCTTCAGGAAACACTTGAGTGACATTTACTATTTAATGTTTCCCTGGACTTCTTTGCAAAGATTAGAGAAGAAACAGTTTTAGATTCTGAATCAATGTTATCACATCCAAACTGATACAACACAAAACAGAGAATATTAACCCATTGGCCTACAGGTGAAGTACATCTCTGTAAGAGAATTTTTTGTACATCTCCTGGAGTGCATGTAGTAAAAAGGTTACAGGGTTCTCCCTGCTTGCTAAGGATTTATTTTTGAGATGTCCATGAACACATCAGGTTTACCCCAGAAGGGAAATCTGATATTCTAGAAATATATATACACTAGAAGAGGCATAATTTCAAAGCAAAACTTAAGGAAATTAAGGCTTTTCTGCTGAAGACAAAACACGGGAGGGAAAAAAAAAAACAAAAAACACCAGAAAAAAACCCATGAAACAAACTAGCAATTATATGCTTTTTAATATTTTTGAATATTTCCAGTCCTTTTGAATAAAATGTAAGAGAAAGAGCTGCTCTGAAGGAAAAATATGTACTATGCAGATCAATGTTAGGGCTGGTGTAACAGGTTCACTACCTGACAAGAGATGCAAGCTGCAAACTTGAATACAGAAGCTCAGGAGATCTGTGGAAGATCTCTTTGTGGCAGGCTGTCCGTAGTGTTTAAGTTCATTGAGAAATGTAGTGTCTGAGTTTCATTGGCTGTCTCTAATTTGTGGGGTTCTTGTATTAGACTGTTCCCCCCATTCTTGGGACACATATCACACTCTTGAGATGTGTATCCTGATCACACCCCTTGCGAACAGCAAGAAGTGTTCTGTTACTACGCTGAACATGTATTGTTTGCCTTTGAAGGGAAACTTGGATGGAGAGGTAGGGAGGCAGCTGTGCTGGAGTTTTTTAGGGGAGAAGGAGGGTGAGAGATGCCTAGCAAAGAGTCACCTAGTTACCCCAAAAAGCTCAACATCTGCAAGATTGCTGCAAAAAATCCCATATTCACTAATACTTGTTCAGCAACATGTAGTAAATCTGCTCTGGCAAGTATTCACAATCCCTTTTGTTTGCTTTCTGTGAATATTCAGGAGAATAATGTTTGATGAAAGAGATAGTGTTCCAAACCCTTGTGCAAATATGTATTTATGCCAGATGTATTTGCATGGGGATCTTGAAAGCTGAGATTTTTCACATAACAATAGAGTTAACCCCTATGCTTCCAAATCCTGCAGAAAATGGAAAGAAATTGTTCCACCATACTGTTTAGCTGTACTTTCCTCCTTAGTTTAGTACATCATGTTAATGATCCTAAAAACAGTGACTTCAGCAAGACTACTTACAATGGCAGAATTATCTATAAAGACATAAGTTTCAGGAATGGACAACCTGTTGACTAGAGGCAGGGTTGTGATCTGGGTTCATTTAACTGCTTCTACAGCACTGAGTCGTATTTAGGACTCAATTCAGTTACCCAGACATAGGTGTCTAGTGATGTTGAGATGACCTGAAGTATCCTACCTGGGCTCCAGCTCCTACTTTGCTTGTCTCCTGTAGCTCCTGCATCTCACTGTCCAGCCCCAAGCAGATGTGTCAGATACCCTGGGGCACTGCAAATCCTACTAAGTGCCCATAGCTGGGACACTGAATTGCACCCTTAGTTTAGGTCTCAGTTTCTTAGCACTAACAAGGACATAATCTTCCTTTCCTAGGAAGGAATATCATGATGATGAAAAACATCACAGACTGTTTAGTGCTTGCATATTATGGTGATGATACTCACATAAGAAACTGCAGGTAAAGTTCTGATGGCAGGGATCTTTGTCCATTGATAAAATCTTTCCAAAGAAAATTACCTAACAACTATAAAACCACCAGTGTTTAAAATTCCATTACATTGTATACTGCTAATATACATGCAAATATCTTCAACAGAAGTGTGTTTATGCAGGAGTTTACAAGTTGTTTGGGAATACCATATTTTCAATGATTTTATGAATAACTAGAGATGTTTTCTTTGAGATTTTAACTTTTATAGACACATGATGAGATTCATAACTGAAATGATTGTCCTTTAACATTGCTTGTTGTTGACAGTATGATATTCTTGATTAACTGTGGTTTTATTGAAGCAAATCCAGACAGAAGCATAGGGAATAAAACAGGATTTTATACATCTAAAAATAAGTATATTTTTAATAGGAAAAAGATCTAAAATGAATGTTATTTATGGATTGTTTTTATTACAGTGATACATGCAGTAAAAATGATACTACATTCCAAAATTCACAATTTATATAGATTACAGAAATATCTTTACATAACTCTTAATCTGAAGGATTATGGATGACCAGCTATACAGATACTTATCTGCCCTCTAGAGATAAACAGAGGGATTGGAAAAGGATACAGTAGCAGCTGTGACTGCTGTACTAAATTTGATTTAACAGGACAGCACGGTCACACGTGTATGTGCACACAATATACAGAAAATCCCACATGCCTGAGTGTTCCTCGTACAGACAAAGATGACCAAAGCTACATGCCATCATAATAAATTTACAGGTAACAAAGCAGGTTAGCAAAGTGTTAGAAATCAATGACTGGTAAAGCCTCTTCACGTGTATTACCCAGTCTCAGACAATTCCTGTCCATATTTCCTTAAAAATATCAGTCTTAGAAAATAAATATTCCAATAAACTGGAATAGGGAAATGACTCATGTTAAAAATCTGTGCCAAAGGAGGACAATGTTTCACAGCCTTCCCTTTCTATGTCTGTTATCCAAACATAGCTGTAAATCCAACTGCTGCAAATTGCAAGTCTTCTGTACCAATAATTTAAGGGCTACATGCATGACTTTCAGCAATTCCACTGGAGAATAGTAAGTGAAGTAATTTCACTGTTTAGAAATTCCAGAAAATTGCAAATAAAACATACTCTAACTTTAGTGGCATTTTTATTCAATAGAGTTATCAACAAATTCTTTTGACAGTTAAAAATACCAAGAAATGACAACAATGTCTGAAATTTGAGGAAATACATATAAAGAAGGGACCAAAGTCTGACACATAGGCATTACTATCTGACTGATATTCTTAGACACTTACCATTAGATTTCCCCCCACCCCACCCCTCCCAAATGGTTGAGGTTGGAAGGGACCTCTAGAGGTCACCCAGTCCAACCACTCTGCTTAAGCAGGGCCATCTAGAGCCGATTGCCCACGACCATGTCCAGACGGCTTTTGAATATCTCCAAGGATGGAGACTCCACAACCTCCCTGGGCAACCTGTGCCAGTGCTCGGTCACCCTCACACTGAAAAACTGTTTTCTGATGTTCAGAGGTAACATCCTGTGTTTCAGTTTGTGCCCATTGCCTCTGGTGCTGTCACTGGGCACCACTGAAAAGAGCCTGGCTCTGTCCTCTTTGCATCCTCTCTTCACGTATTTGTATACATTGATAAGATCCCCCTGAGCCTTCTCTTCTCCAGGTTGAACAGGCTATTTCTATACAACAACAAAAAGAATTTTACTTAATTCTTTCAGTCACAATCATTCTTAAAGATGTTTGCATAAATCTGTTAGTGAAATTTTAATCAATAACAGGGACATTGTATAATACGATCTGCATTACTCATTTCAACATTGAGTTTTAAACTTAGTTAACTAAGTTAAAATGTTACCACTGAGAAGAATTCATTTTCTAAAGGTAATAAACCAAAAATATGTCTCTCACCTTCAAGTGGAAAACAAAATAAATAAATAGAGATTCATGCTTATAACTAATCATTACTAAAATACTGAGAGAAGAGGAGGAAAGGGGTGTATATTATAACACAGTTCAAGGCAACATTTAAAAAAAAAAAGGTAGTCAGAATGAAGGAACAGGCATTCTGGGTTAAATTTTACAATGGCATCCTGAAGCAGAGAACAGAGAAACCAAATAATATCAAAAAAGAGGGAGTGATATGAATTGTTCCTGAAAAACTCTTTAAGGAGGCAGAAATGAGGAGCTTTCAAAATGAAATAAAAACACAAAAGAACTAAAAAAAGAGGAAATGGAGGGAGAAAGAAAAGTATACAGAAGGGAAAAGTAACACTCTCCTAATGGAGGCTCCATCTTGGGATAGTCTATGAAAAGCAACAGTGAACTGTATACGACACTGCAATACAAGCTATTGCCAATGTAGTAAAATTGTTTAACAGCTAAGGCACACAACTGGGAATCAAGACATACTGCTTCCATTTCTGTTTTTCAGACACTCGGTGCATGACTTTGACCAAGAGATTTGTATATGTGCATCAGTAATATTTCAATTAGTACCAGCACTTTTGCATAATTTGTAACATATATTACTAATTTTACAAATTAATATTAAGCTGAAATGTAAGTACCTACAAGGAAGTTATCTAGAAGTCTGAGCCAGGCTCTTCACAGCAGTGAATGGCAGGAGGACTGTCAGGCACTGGAACGTGCCCAGAGAAGCTGTCAGTATCCAGCATTTGAGGTTTTCAAGACCCAGCAGGATAAAGCCCTGAGCAACCTACTCTGATCTCATAGCTCACTCCACCACTTTCAGTAGGTAATTGGACCAAAGACCTCCCAAAGTCCCTTCCAACCTGAATTATGCTCTAATCCTATGATTCTACCTAAAATAGAGGTGCAATTTTACCTCTGAGCATTTTGAGCTGACTAAAAGCCTTATGACTGCATTAGTGCAGTGCTGAGCTAAATGTAATACACCCTTTCTCTCGAAAAGGTTTATGAAGTTGGACTTGTTGCCACCCCAATGCAATAAGCTTGGGTGTGGTCAGTTTTCCGTATAAGAAAGTCAGGCTTATACTTCTTAGAATATCACCTCTAGACAAACTCCTTACACCTCCATTCTGTACCCACAATGCGGGGTATTTCATAAGGATATCGTGAGAATACAGTCTTTATTATATGTGAGATGTTAAATTTCTGTAGTTATGAAAAGCCTATAATCATAAATTAAATTAAACACATCCTATTTCAATTTTACCATGTAATTACACGCCTTATCTGAGAAAAAGCAGGAAACTCCATCCAGCTGGGCAAGATAAGTCTAGCTGGAATAACGGGCAGCTAGATGTGACTGTCCTTTGATTTTGGAAGGAAGTTAGTATTTTGAAAGAAAATCATTACCATCCTAACTAGCATAAAGCATCAGAGAAGACACTGGTAATTTAAATGAGCCCAAAGATGCCCACAGCAGAGAATAGCTTTAAGCTGAGTTGCATTTCGCTTTTACTTGTGGAGTCACCTTTTTGTGGTCTCAGGCATATAATACTAGGGACAGTTCAAGGTGTGGCAGGGTGAAAAAGATGCTCTTGGGATCTCTTGCTTCCCCTCTTAATTGAGTTCCATCCAAAATGATTTAGTTTTCCTCAGAGATTGCTCTCAGAAATACTGACTACCAGCAAGCAAGAGGAGTCCACCTGACAGTCCAAGCCAACTGGCATCCCATGGGGGAAGCCACAGCTGCATGCCCTGCGAAGGGGATATGGCCAGGCACAGAGGGAACGTTTGCACTCCATTCCCAGTGGAGGCCAGTGGTAGGGTCTACATTGCACTTGACACACCAGTGTGAGAGTATCTTTAAACTAAACAAGTTTTCCATGCTGTTGTCTTGGGGCCAACCTGAAGAGAGACTCTCTAGCCAGGCTAGTAGCAAGTACTGAGTATTCACCTGTGCAAAATACTCCAGACTGCCCAGCTTTTAATATTCTTCCACATTTCTCTTCCCCTTAGGAACAGAGATCTGAAGAGTATCTCTTTAATTTTAGCCATCCAGAAGCTAGGCATATTGGGAAATGAGGAGCTGCCCTCTGAAAGCACTTTTGTTTCCAGTGGTAATAGATAGAGCCTTGATAGAGGTCTTTTCCAACCTCAATGATTCTATGATTCTATGATTCTATGATACCTATCTTACAGGTGGGAAAAAGGAAGTGACCTGAATCTCACACAAAGCACCTGCCCATAATGGTCTAGAAAGACTGTGGCAAAACCAGGAACTGAATGTAGATAATCTAGATTCTTATCCAGTACTTCAATCACAAATCTATGTTTTGTTGATGACACGTAATTCAGGAAAAAAAACTGTTTCTATCATCATTATCCTGTCTTTTAGGAAATCTGGCAATGATAGGCCAGTATCCCCCCAAAATGTGAGATGGAGTTGGCTAAGTCAGTACCTGGGGACTTCTCAGATCATTATTCTTAAAGAAATAAAATCATAATATAAATTTTTGAAAACCTGTAAGATAATAAGCTCTATCTAAAATGTATATCTGAAAGAAGCACTGCAGGTCACAGTCTCAGGCTCTGCACAAAACATATTGATCTATAGATACCTCTCTCATAATAGCCACTTTGTTTATTACTTCAGTTTTCTTTCTGCTACAGTGGTTCTTATAATAAGCTCCCCTAGTGATTTTTGAAACATGGAAAAAATCTAACCTTATTTTGTCCAGCTGTTCAGACAAATTAACAATGCCACCTCTGATTTTAGTTAATATAGAAGCTAAGGCTGAACTGCATGTTCAGAAATAATTTGAATGTAAGAAGCTGTGCTCCTCATCCCATGGCAGCTTAGGGGGAAAGACAGAGGTAAACGAAGATGGCATCCTGTGGCCTTGAATCAACTCTCTTTACCAAGGCCTACTCACAGGTATTTATCTATTTATTTATTTTATTTTCCCTGCTCATTATGGAGGTTTTGTGTTAAACTCTACAGCTGCAGGGGATATGCAGACACCAACTTGATCAGGAAATTCTGTAGCTGAGAGAGTTTATATTTGGCATATAAGCAGAGTTATGGCACTAAGGGACTTGATTTGTCCTGCTTAGATATTTTGTACAATCTTCAACAGCTAATGCTTTACCAGTTACTACAAAAAGCAGAGAAATTGAAGAAAAAAAACCCAAAACTATTTAGGCACCTAGACTGCCACCACAGGAAAAACTAAACACTCTTCAGAGTGAAGTGGGAAAAGTGGTGGTGGAAATAAAGCTACCCTTGCTAGGAAGAGGTCAAAGGAGCACTGCTTCAGTCCTAGTTGATGCATCTGCTCCGAGAGAAATATGACGAATTCAGGGGAAAGGCAAGGAGGGAATGTTAACTTAAGAGGCCACTGGAGGAAGGACAGCCCATATATCCCGTGAAACAAATCCATTTTCAGTCAAAGGATAATAATTCAGTCTCCAAACACAGGGCTCTCAAGTCCAAGCCCTGTAGTGCACATCAGGGCCACAGACAGTAGTGGGCGGTTTCAGTCTCTGCAGAGCCAGGGAGCAGGGAACCAACCCACCATGAAGTCTTTTGTTTTCAGGACTCTTGGGCTTCCCTGAGTGGAAGGAAACGGGGGTTTGACAGCAGAGCTCATGAGCTGTGCTATTTCTCCCCCACGCTTCACTCCCTGTCCACGCACCCTTTTCCAACCCAAAGGATCACAACCCAGCTCCAACCACATGAGGTGATTCCACTGCATAGACCATGTTTGCTCTTAGTCTTAGCTTGCATGTTAAGGTGAGCATTTCACGACCAAGTCGCCTCATAGTTTACAACAGAAAGAGAATTTCTCATTGGAAGAGCTGCTCTACAACATATGGCTGCCTAATATTTATTCTAAACATGAATAGCTGAGGCTGACTTGTCCTGTATTCAAAAATATGCTAAAATATAAAACTCACCCCTGCAGGACTAGACCACAGAAATGACAGACAAGGCTACAGATATACAATATCAGAAGGAGTTAGACATTAAAACCAACTGTTCACATGGGCTGCTGAAATCTCAGAAGAGATGTACAACAGCTGTATTTTAATGCCCATTACTGGAAACAAATGTTTTTTAGTATACCTTTTGTGTGTTTTCTTCTAGAAATAACTGGGTGCTGAAACTTTAAGCTATTCCAGGGGAGGAACTCTGTTTTATGGCTTTTTTTGTTGTGTATATAAAAACATAAAGAATTCCTTACTGGGTGAGACCAATGACCCATCCCACAGTCCGTCTCTAATAGTGCCAATAGAAAATATCTGTGGAGAACACACGCATGGGGTGGCCTGTACACCATTTTCCGCACTGTTTGCCCCAAGAGCTAAAGGATGCCTTGAATCTTCAGCACTCTTCCCCTTTAAGCAAGCCTTGCAGGAGGGTAGATCCTATCCCTTGCTCACCCCTAGACGTGGGGAGCTCTTTCACAGCCTCCGCCCTGAAAGCTTCCCCAGTGGTCTGCATCCAGCATTTCTGGTGGGTGCTATAGTATCTAGCCCATCCACATCTAATTCATGCCATGGAGGCTTTCTTATAAGCTTGCACTCCACTCCATTTTCAGATACAGAGTAGTAGATGTCTTACAGCCAGCAGAGAGTGAGGAGCCCCAGTGAGTCAGCTTAACTCTGAGCCGATTCCTGTGAACCACCAGGGACTTCTGCTGGAAAATGCTTCATGGCACAGGAGTGTTCACAGAGTGTTTCCTGGGTCCCTCTCTGCACATACACATCAATTGCACCACATTACAGCTCCTTGGCCCAAGCATCCCTAAGGAACGGCACTACTGACTTTCTCCCATCCTGAAAAGTGAGCCCTAGGCCTACTTCTACAAGCTTTCAGTCCGTAAAAGAACCTTTCCTCCAATCTGTAATAACCTTTCATGTGGAAATATATCAAAAGTGTTTTGAAAATCCAAAGAAATTGTGTCCACTAAATCCCTTTTTCCATGTGCCAGTTGACATCTTCCCAAATTCTGACAGGTTAGTGGAGCAGGATTTTTTTTCACAGAGGCCTGCTGGCTCTTTCCCAAAACACTGATTTATCCAAACGCTTAGTGATTTTAATACAGCCTCTACCATCTTGCCAGAGATGGAAGTCAGGCTAAATGATCTGTAGTTTGCATGATTGCCTTTAGAACCTTTTCTGTAGCTATGCTAGTCTTCTGGCACGGGGGGTGGGTTGCAGGGGTGGGTTTCAGACGTCAGCCAGCAGTTCTGCAATTTCATATCTGGGTTGCTTCAGGACTCATAGGTCAATCATATCTTCTTTTGGTGCCCTATTAACTATTAGATCTATTTGGTAGAATACTTCCTGTGTATTTATTTCAGGTTCTTCTAGGTCCTTTGATCTATTTGCTACGAAGAATTTACAAGGTGTGGGAATCTCCCTAGCATCTTGTACATGCAGTAAAATCAAAACCAGTATTTCACTGAACTTCCCCACTATGGTCTTATCATTCATGAGTTCCCCTTTTACACCTCTTGCCATCAAACAGTCCCACCAGTTCCCTAGCTGGCTGATTTTGGTGTATGTTAATAACTTTTCATTATCAGTTTGAGCATCCTTTGCAAGATGCTCTTCAAATTCTTTTTTAGCTCCTTTAATTTCCTGTTTCTATTAGATCTGCTATGTATTATGGATTTTTCTGTTCTTGTCATTTGAGAAAGCTTTCCAATTTTTAAATGCCAGCATCTTCTGTACGATAGCCTCTTTAACTTTTTTATTGAGCAATGCGGGGTTTTTATCTGGACAGTTTTGCTTTCTTATTTTTTTGTTTAGTTTTACCTAGCCTTGTAACAGTATTTTTAACTCCAGTTTTCTTCCTTTTTGGATATATCCCTTCAGCTTTTTGCTTTGCTTTGTTTTTACTAACTTTCTCATTTTTATGTATCTCTTTTTCTTACAACTGTATATCTGCATGCTGGATTTGTTTAACCTATTCTTTCCCACTACAACGGTAAACCTAGTTGAGCTGTATCTGATATTATAGAGTGACTTTCCTAGTAAAACCACTAGGACTAGACCTAGTGTAAGGTCAAGACCAAATCCAGAATGTCTTCAAAGCTTCGTCCTCCCTCTGCACACACAGCTAAGTTGGCACAGTAGGTGTTCTAATTTGCCTTCCTTATTTATTGATAATATGCTTTTTATCTCCTTGCTGGCCTTTTCACAGGCTCCCTGAAAACTGACCATGTCTGCTTGATAAGTTGCATCAGTCTTTGCCCCCGCTGGCTTTCCCCTGCTTTTAGCAGCCTACCTCCATTATAACTAGGGTGCAGCTGTCCTTCCTGTACAAGGTGCTGCTCTTCCAAGAGATTTCTCAATTCGTAACACATCTAGACCTCTACACCATCATCTGTGGGTTGACACTACATGAGGAGGGGAGGGGGAAGGGAGAGGGAAGGGAAGGGAAGGTCGGAGAAGGGAAGGGAAGGGAGAGGGAAGGGAAGGCAAGGGAAGGGAAGGGAAGGGGAGGGGAGGGAAGGGAAGGGAAGGGGGGGGAAGGGAAGGGAAGGGAAGGTCGGAGAAGGGAAGGGAAGGGAAGGGGGGGGAAGGGAAGGGAAGGGGGGGGAAGGGAAGGGAAGGGAAGGGAAGGGACCTGTGCTGTATGCTTTCATGCACAGATCTTGTAAATTTGCTTATATTCACAAATTTTGTGCTGTTTACCCATCAAGCTCAATGGATATAAACATGTACATAAAGGTTTCACTGAATGAGAATTATGGGGCACAAAGTAAGAGTGCTCCTTTTCTATTTGTAACTAATCATTATTTCCTTACTTACATAGCTCAGGCATCCAGTCAAGGGAAACAAAAGTACCATCTGATTTAGACAAACTGTGCCGTACCACATGTAATATATGGGCAACCTTAACAATTCACAAGCAGTTCAGATGCTTAAAAATCTTCACACCAACATGTGAATAATTATGAATAACTAGGAAATGTATAAAGACAGAGTTGAATTCATTATGGTGATTACTCACATAAATAATTCATACAATTCTAGTGTTAATGCATGCTTGACTCCATGGTAGCATATCTGGTAGTCTCTGTCAGGGTACAACATACCGTTCCTACTGCTTTCTTTTTATAATGGAAAAATAAGTGGAAAAGGGAGTAGCCTGACACATAACAGGATTTATGTGCTCCCCTAATACATCAATTTCTGGCATCTGCGTAGGTGCCATGTAGGCATATCTGATGTTGTTCAGCCCTATGTAATAGAATAATATCTTTTCCAGGATTTGATCTTTTAAGTGTAAGTAAGTTTACCACACAAGAGAGGAGTGTGACACAGAGACAGAGAGACAGAGAGAGAGAAAACACGTTTTATTAAAAAACCCTTTATTAAGTAAAGATGACATCAAAAGCAAAAAGTCACCAAATATGTCATTAAATAAAAAACTGCTACTTTGAGGAAAGAGATAAAAGGAAAAAAGTCTGAGAGAGAATGATTTTTGTTATACGACACAGCTCAAAAGACATGTTCCCACCTGGCTTGAAAATTCATACTGTTTCAGTCCAGTTGAGTATTATAGAGAATTAGGATAAATATGCAATTTTAACACGTTGAAGTTAGCTATAGGGCTATTCCTCACAAAAGGAGTGTAGTTTCTGTTACTTTCTTTTGTTTCAATGGAAAATACTGGAAAGAAAATTATTTACGTTTTCCTATAATCATTATCTGAAAAAACCCCAAACAAACAAACAAACAAACAACAAAAAAAGGCTTACAATAATAAACTGTTGCCTATATATTTGGTGTACCTTATATCTGCTTACATCTGCTTAAAACAACTGTTCTCGTAAGGCAGGGGAATCCCATGATCTTGCTCTCAAGGGTCAGTCATTGCAGGGCTTACGAGAGGTGATATAACTTCAGTCTAAATGAAAGGGAAGGGCTACAGAGACGCACATCTGTAGCTTCCTCACAGAAATAAGGGGGCATGGACTGGGCAAGACAGCGTGGACTAGACTGAAGTGAAGCAACAGGCAAGATTAAAGTTTTGTCCCCTCTTGCCACCTAACTTCACATCTGACTTGCTCAGAGAAGGATTCCCACTGGTGTCAGCTTGACCAGCCAAATTGGTGTTGGCTTTGGTGTTTCCAAAGGGCAATGGAAGCTTTCAGGTGACTCCCAGAAACCGCCTGTGTAATCCAGCCATTCAGAGTGGTTTATTAGCTATCACAGTGATAAATAATACAGCATGACTTAAGGCAAATTTCACCCGACTCCCACCATTTGACTTTGCCAAAGAGAGAAGCCCGCAGATGGTGAGTTATGGTGAGTTACCACGTCTCAAATGAAGAGAAATAACTTCTCAAAATATGCTAACTCAAAAACTGGAATAGTATGAGATTACTGGGAGTCTACGACGTGAGCTCGCTGTGCCATCATATGGCAGGATATGAGCCAATTCTGGAACAGAAGCCAAATGGCTGCTCTAATGTGGCATGGTACACGATTCCTGAAATGCAATGGATATTACTTTAGCAGCACTTTGCTGCTGCTGCTCAAGAGCTTCCAGAGTGCTCAGTTTAAACTTTGTGAGACTGAACTCGCATCCATCTACATCCTCCAAACAGATTTAACTTATGTAACGTTGCTAATGCTGTAGAAGCTGGTGGCAGAGCAAGGAATTGAATCCTGATTACCGAAAGCAGCAGGCATGCTAGTGCTGGATCATCAGTCCACCCACTATTGATATTCATTAATGCCACCACTGCTCACACTGCGATGTGCTTTGCAATACTGATAGCTCCCTTGGTAAAATGAAAATCATGCAGGTGCTCATCAGTGTGAGAACAGGTGGTAGAAGCATGCTTTTAAAATATGATCGAATGTTGTAATTTGGAAATGGGAGACATTGTTTCTGAATTCAGCTTAGGATAAAGCCAAGCTGATAGCTAAGGATGTCCAGCATGGCTGGATTTTTTTTCTTGTGTTTTGTCATCTCGTTTATGTGTTTCTTTTGCTACCACTGCTGTTGCTTAATTCCTTGGCAAATTTGGATCCAACGACAGTTTCCATTATGGAATAAAACATATCTTGTCCCTCATCTCCTATTCTCCAGTCTGGCAATATCAGTACCAAATCCCTAATAAGAATGTTAATAGTATGGATGCTTTATAAAAGTGTGTGCATTGAAAATATTCTCACATATTCTAGTGCTTAAAACTTTTAATGCTCTATTCCCCCATGTTTCCAAAGTTTCTCCTTATGTTTTACATGTACCGAGGGATAATTTATTCAGATTTACGTCACTTACCTTCCCTCAGAAACAAATACACTGGTCTATTTTCTCTGGACTTTATATTAGTTTAGAAGATTAGCAACTTGTATCTATTAGAAATGTATTTTAATATAAAGGAGTACATTTTTCAGGAGAAATCTGGTAATCTGAGAATCAGAATTCTTCTGCATATCCTTACAGCAGACTTGGCATGTGCAGTAACCGCAGAAGTGTCTTTACAAGGTTTTTGCATAACCTTCAGAGATCATGCCAGATGGGAGAGACTAGTTAGGAACTTCTGCAGAGTTCCCAAAACTCATTCTCTCTTTGACTCAGTTTCAGACCAAGCAGCATGTCAGTAACGTGAGTGGTGATGCTGTTATCCTTTATCAAGGACAGAACCCAGTCCAGTAATTTAGCACTTCAAAGGTCTGACTGGCTTTCAGATACTACCGATCTGGTCCAAATGCTGAACAGTGACAGACTGCACAACATATTATCAATCTCCTGAGATAACTCGGGAAAAATTTAATGTGCAGTTAAGAAGAAAAACATATTTTCAAATATCAACGGGACTGTCATTTGCATAATATTACTATAGTGCAAAAATAAAATCAGAATGAAGGAAAAAAAGGGGTGTGTGTTAGCATTCATTTTGGCAAAACTTCACCCACTGTCCTGGTTATTACTTTTGTGTTTAGTTCATTTAGTTTTAATGACTGATAGTACAAGGTCTTAAGTAAACAGAAGAAAAATGGTGCCTGCTAGGGCTACAACAAGCAATGCCCAGCAGAGTCTTTAGGGAAAATTTGTGTCTTCCACGGCCTCTCTTCAAGATAGAATTAATTTTTCTTTCTTCTGCCTCTCTGCCAATCAGCCATTTTTGCACAACTCCCCTAGGCAATACCAAGCTATCTGGTATGGAGGTTTCCCTCAGTCAGCAGTTCTGACTGACTAATCAAGTCAGCTTTCTTGGTTTTTGGTATGTTTAGTACCTGTGTTTCAATTATTCCCTCATCATTTTACTTCCTGTCTACTCCTCTGCCATGCTTTTGATAAAGTAAGGAGTCTTGTGGGGCTAGGAAGCCACTGAATCATCTTGCGCTGTAACGATGGATCTGGATATCTGCCACCAGGGCAAAAAGTTACTAGATTTAAATTGAGAGAGCTATATTTAAGAGAGAGAATACTTTTAATTAAGAGACTGTACTTAAACTAAAAGGCTTTATGTATGTTTACAACTTCCTGGCACTGCTGCTGAAAGAGAGACATTTGTGAACCTGAAGAGAAACAATAAATCTGTTCTTTTTTCCCCCCTTTTTCCTTCACAAGTGTGTGACAGAGAAAACTGCTGCCCTAGTTGGAGACCAAAGAGGAAGAAGTGACTGAAATAGATAGGTTAGTCTGGTGGGTAGAGCATTAGCAAGGTTCAGCATGCTCTGTGAATTCAATGTAATAATTGCCCCTCCATTCTGTTGAGAGGACAAATACACTGAATACAATCCAGCTGTATAGTAATAGGGATCAAAAAAGCAGACTGATCATAAACCAGACCTTAAAATAGATCAAAAAAGCAGATTGATCATAAATCAGACACTAAAATAATGGCGTCTCAGTCTGTATTCAAGGTACCTTACCATTCCCCTTGCCTAAATTTAAGTAAAAACTGTCAATAGAATGTTAAAAAAAAGGTGAAATACAGTGAGTGCTGGCAAAACCACTTTGTTAAAAACCAGACTCTTCTCCCTTGAAATAGTTTGGGAAAGTAAAATGTCACTACAGTATGTACTTTGTTTCAGATTTCTGACTGTTGATTTTGAAAAAAGAAATCCAGAAGGACTGGGAAAGAAAGAACTACAGTAAAGAGCTCAATTTTATGTTCTAAATAAATCATACAAAGATAAAATATTCTGTTTTCTGTCATTTTCTTTAAATATGTCTGACAGAACAAGGATTGACTGCAACAGTGAAATTGTTGTGAAGATTTTTTCACATCTTTTGAATTACTGGAGAATTTCCAAAGCTGGCTCAGGTTACAGAAAATATGAAATACTTAACTTTTCTTCCGAACCTGTCCACAGACAGTTTTCACCTGTTCAACAGCTGGTACATTTTCTGTTGACCCAGATCTCCAAAGTTTCAGCATCTTGTACCACCAAAGGTTGTGTTGCCTTGCAAATTCACAATGGTAGTAAATGTCTGTTTGCATTCTTTGCTTTCATGATAGATGGGGTTTGACAGTACCATCAGCTGCCTTCAGAACTAGCCAGGTATTATCTGATACCTTCTTGTCAGAACCTCTTCCATACTAATTGATACTATTTTTGTATCTTTTACCTCCTGTTTCATGATTTCTTCTCCGTTCCAAATCAACTGATCTATGGTACTTCACATCCTTCTGTTTTCAGCCTCTACTTTTTCATATCTAGCTTTGCTATGGGCCAGTCGTAAATATTTAGCCCTTGGTAGACTTACTAGACTCAAATATTAAAAAGCCATGCCTTCTTATGTCTTGAGATTGGGTTAAAAATCATGTACATTAAGTGCAACGCATTCTCTCTTCTTCTTTGCCATCTGGTTCTGAGTTTTTAAAGATTCTTCTGTAAATTTATAGTTTTAGTAAGAATTGGTTGTTACTCAAACTTGAAAAGCTGACATTATCATGCTGTTATGGACACCCAACATCAAGAAAATACACAACCAATTTGTAATGCCTGCCGCAAAACTGATGTCTGTTCTGTTTGATAATATTCCTGTGTGCCCACCTCTGTGTGGGCAAATGACAACTGAGTACACGTGCAGTTATATGGATGAAGCCCATGTGATAACACATTTGTTCCTATGCTGGAAAGAATAGCAATTTGCTTTAAACTGAAAGTAAAGACTAGGACTGCCAATAAGATTTGCTCAAATACACACCAAATGCTAACTTTAAGCAAATGTTTATACAATTACGAGTTTATATCTAGGTTAGGAAATTCACATGCAATTAAGTCTTCCAGCTTTACAATCTGTCCCACAAATGTTCAAATCATCAAAAGTTTCTTCCTCATCCACCCAATTAAGAAAGTAGTAACTACTCCTCATGGTTGACCCTAGAATATTGCCAGAACTCGGCCATTAGTCCCCTCCAAGAATTTTCTTTGAAGCAGAAATGCCTTAGTCCTACAGATCTGCATGTTGCTCTTGCTCTTCTTCCCCTGCGTCAAGTGAGCTTATTCAAATCTCAGTTTTGTTTTGCATCTTTCACCAGAGAGAAACCCATGAGTATTTTAAGAACCTGTTTATAAAAGATGCTATAAAGAGGTAATTGTTACAGCTGTGAAACTGGTGCTTTAGTGTCTCTCTCCCTATCCCAACCTCCCTGGCTCCATTTATTTTGAAATCAATGTTTGCATCCCACTTGCGTAATAGAAACAGTCATGAGTTACTAGCCTTAAATTGCATGTGCACCTTCCACTGTGGTGTCCATGAATTTCTCACTTCTCAGTGCTTGGCTGAGGAGGAAATCTGCAAACCTCTCACAGGAACTCAAATCAAGAGAACAGGCTTCCTAGAGAGGTGGTCGATGCCCCACGCCTGTCAGTGTTCGAGGCTTTTGGACAATGCCCTTAACAACACGCTTTAACTTGGTCAGCCCTGAATTGGTCAGGCAGTTGGTCTAGATGTTCCTTGTAGGTCCCTTCCAACTGAAATAGTCTAGTCTAGTCTAGTCTAGTCTAAGAGTGTGAGCCTCTTCCAGGGACAAAAATGGCTCTGGTTTCCTTGTTCCCTGCAGGATTCAGCACCTGCCTTTTCCTCCCTCTTTCGTAAGTCTCCTCCAAGTTTCCTTGTGTGTACTGGAAATATCCACTGTGCATTCAATCCCTTCAGGACACTGACTGCTGCTTTTTTCACGTATGGACATAAAGTCTTGCTATATTCAGACATAGCTTTGCTGATGTTGTGAGAGATTTCAGGTTCTACAACACACAGACTCCTTCTGGTACTCCTTTGCCTGTCTGTCTGTCTCTTTCCAAAGCTACCTTGAAAAGAAATTTTTGATACCATATTTTACTTCTTAGTTTTTCCTTCTTTTCTTTAATTATAATTTAATGTAATTAGAAGTTTTTTTGCGGCCCTGTTCTCTGCTGGTGTAAATCAAGACAATGTCATTGATCTGACAAAAATGCCAGCAGTGTGAAAAAATGAACATTTTGGTCTTTAATTCCAAATATCAGTTCTGGGCATTTTTCATATGAAAGGCAGTCTACACAAATGAGGATTGTGGAGCAGGTAAAATACATGACAATAGCTATATTTCAAACCACTGCAGTTCACTAGACAATACTAAAACCTCTTTAGAGACATGAATTTCTTGCTCAGAGTAGCTTAGCTGTGTTATGTGTTTGATTTTACTGAATAGTGTTGCATTGCTATATATACAATCCTGGTACAGATGTTCAACTGGGGTAAATCAGCATAATATTATTGACTTCAAGTGAGCTCATTCAAATCTCAGTTTTGTTTTGCATTTTTCACCAAAGAGAAACCCGTGAGTATTTTAAGAACCTGTTTATAAAAGATGCTATAAAGAGGTAATGGCTACATCTGTGAAATTGGTGCTTTTTAGATAGATACACCATGCTACTTTTTAAAACACGCTGCTTTCATTTGTCATTTCCAAGGCACTACACATTTTTCTCCCTCTGTGCTGTCCACTTGCTTCTAAGGGCAGGCTTCACGGAAATCTTTAGGCAGGAGAACGCAGATAAAACAGTCTTGCTTCTAAGGGCAGGCTTCACGGAAATCTTTAGACAGGAGAACGCAGATGAAACAGTCTTGCTTCTAAGGGCAGGCTTCACGGAAATCTTTAGGCAGGAGAACGCAGATGAAACAGTCTCTGCCATTGCATTCAAATCAGCTGGAAGCAGAGTCCAAGCAGCTTGGGAAGGAAAGCAAGTCCCTGCAGCCCCCTGCCCCTCCTGCCTGCTGGTCAGCCCCCCGTCCGCTTTGTACCAGCCTTTGATCAACTGGAGGACTGTCATATGTCATCTCTCCCCTCTTCCCATACACACACATGTTCTGCCGCCTTCTTTAGGGAGTAAACAAACTTAATTATTTCAAGTTTCCAATATATCTATGGGTAAAATGAGGGGATGTTTGAGGCCGAAAGACTAATTCAGATATACTGCTGACACCTTTCCCACTGTTTTCTCCTTTTCTTCACAATGATATTTCTGAGTTGTTCACAAAGCTGGGCATCCTCGTACTAACCATTTGTGCACTTACCTCATGATGGTCTCATCTGTCCCACCTTCCTCTGGGCTGTAGGGGTTGGGAGTGTCTTGAACATCAAAAGCCATATTATAGTCAAGATATGTGGCATCCATTGCTTCCCTTTTGTCAGCTAAGTGAGGCAAAGAGATTGGTTTGATGCAATTTGTTCCTGAAAAAGCTACTTTGGCTGCTTCTTATGATCCTGTTATTTTCTAGGTGCTCGTAGATGTATTGATTAGTAATTTCCTCTCCAGTGATGCATTTTAAATTTACACTGACCAGCCTTTATTTTCTTTTCTCTGCTTTATGTTTTTAAAGACGGTTACTAAATTTATTTTCTTCAGCACTGTGAAGACCACCCCAATCTTTCATCATATATTAAAGATAAACTTTCAGAGGTTACTTCAGCTTTTTCTTTAAGCATTCTGTGACAAGTTTCACTAGGTCCTGCCTTACTTAAACGTTCATAACCCATGTTTTGCCTGATGTATTTTCTGGGGTCCTAATCAATTATTACAGACCCCCCCTCCCACCAACAAATCCGTCTCTGAATTGTATTCATTCTCCATCACAATTAAAAGACTTTATATTTTCTTTATCTTCTTAAATCAAAAGCATTTGCAGGTCTTGCATTCTATGTCCCTGTCTTCTGTAACATACTTGCTTCTCAACTATATTTGCTTGTATGTCTAAATGTCTATGCTAATTTTTCATATTTATCTCAGCCATATCTTCTTCTATCTGAAACTTTTGTAACTTCTTTTTTACTTCAGGTAATTCCAATTCTTCATTTGCATTTTCCAGTCTCAAAGCATCCCGATACATGTTGTCAGTTAGGCTAAAATTTTGTCATCTCTGAATTTTTGAAAAATGTATAGGACCATGGTGCCTTGTGGACTTAACATTGTCCTGAACCCTGCCAACCATTTATTTATCCAAATAAACAATGTCTAAAATCCAAAATGAGCTTACATTTTCCAGTAAGAATCAGGATAGACACTGGTAACATTCACCATTGGGTTTGTCAATAGAAATGCTGTTGATGTCTCTGGTGGAATTTCTCCACGGGACAAGGTCCGACAAACTAATTAACACTTTATTCTTCAGACCTGTGGGGGTCTGAAGTTACGCAATGTGTGCACATAAGCAAAAAACTGCAGTATCAAGTTCTCCACAAACATGGAGAGACAATCAATAAAGACAACAGTTCTGAGGATGAAAAGAAGGACATATTCAACCATTCAACCCTCACACACACCCCCAAGAGTTGAAAACACAGAAATATTCTGAAATGGCCCGAGTTTGTGATCTGCTAAAATTTCTTGTACAGAGATTACTAACCGTTTTAACAAACACTGCATTTGGCTGGGATTAAAAGAGATGATGGACAGACTGCCTGTACTTGTAGATGACTGATACAGATGAGGATGGAGGAACATCTAGCTATCTTGGAAGGAAACTAAAGCAACTGTCCCCTTATGTTGGAAGGGGAAGGGTAGTGTCTGTTCTCAGTCTCCCACAGAAGGAAGTTTATGAAGAAGGTCAGGGGTCTTTTGCAAAAAGAAGTCCCAACTAAATAAGAAGGGACAAAAGTCGAGATATTCTGAAGCTATAACCATATTTCCTAGCTGTGGGGGGATTGATCCCAAGCTGAAGGACTACGTTCTTCAGAAGCACATGGAACGAATGGAGTATGGCTTTGAAATACAGACTTTGGACACTGGCTTCTATTTTGTCAGCTTTGGCGCAGGACATCTGATCCCTGTTTTACTCACACGGTTCACACAGATTGTCATGTTGGCCCTACCCCTACGTTGTGGCGCAATGACAAAGAGAGATCACATTTAAAAGGCTATTAGAAGAATATTCACCAAATCGCCTTTGTGGTACCTTTCCTGCAGTATTTATAAAAACAATGGAGTTGCCCACCTGGCCTTACTTATTCAAGCATTGCCAGTCTCTGTCTTTATATGATTCATATTTCCCATTCAGTAAAGATGCATTGAACTATGATAATAAAGGCACAAACATTATTGGACAGTGCTGGTATCTCAGGTATGTTTATTTTCCGGTGTTCATGAAAGAGGAATACAGGTACTTTCCCTGCTCATAGATACTTCCCATTTAAATAGTCAAAATACATAGATATACCAAGTTACTTCTGAAAATTGCATAAACTTTTACTGAAGAATAAACCACCAATAAATGGCATGATTCATAAATCACTTTTCCCCCCCAAATTCCAGTATTCTATTTTCATCCTATGGTCCCCTGAAAGCAATATCAAGTCATAAAACATGAAGCAGAGCAGCTAAGCAGCAGTAAGTATTGCAAGTGGAATGTCAAAAAACTGCTGAATTAAAGTGGAAAGAGTCCAAACTAGAAAAATACTCTCTCCCCTTTCTGTAGACCAATCACGATCCAATAACATTAAGTCAAAAATCCTCCCTAACACACTGAAGTTCCTTCTTTTTGTACTGTTCTCCCCTTTTTGACACTCCATCCATTCAAGCAACCGCCCCTGAACTCTGCAATAGGAACTTAGACAAAATAGGGCTTGATAATAATTCTAGTATCAGAGCTCTCTCTAGTGGTGACTGTGCTACCTCATTATCTATTATTCATCCTAGCTAAATACAAGGAGGAGTGAGTACCTCTCAAATGGGACACCAATAAATTCCTCCTTTTGTGACACCTGTAGAGAGATTTTAGGCTGACAGAGGTGTGTTAGGATGAGAACCCACAAGTGTGAAGAGGAGGGCGATGGATTCTTAGTTGAGTTGGGGCCTTGAACTTCGGGCAGATGAGGCAGGGATGTAATCATCCCGCCACCAGCTACTTAAACTAACCAGAGGGCAGGACAGACAAGATCTAATGAGGGGTTCACCATCTCAGCTCTCTACTTTGCTGAAGGCTGTTGTTTTCAACATTAGCACTGACAGACGAGAAGGTCTGATGGGGCCTTAGCTGGCTCAGGGCAAAGGCTGGCCATTTATTTTAAACTATTATGTTGGTACTTTTACTCTACAACATCCCACTTTGCATTGAAAGGGCTGAGGGGTCATCCAGCTTTTCTTCTGCTGACTGTGCTTTGTTGGCTGTCACAGGAGGGGAGGAGTGGATAGGGAGGTTGTAATATAAACTTCAACATAAGTTTGGCCAAGGTTGGCTGGTCTGTCAGTACCCCAACACAAGTAACTGAAGCTGTGTAATTTTTCTTTTTCAATCTGTTTCCAAATGACAAGAAGCTGCTTTGAAGGAAAAGAGAGGCTGGGAAGTATGTCACTTTGCGTACAGTTGCAATAGAGCACCTTCTGCCTATGGAGAAGGCAGAGAAAGGCAGTGTGATGACTCCACCTAACAGTGTAATTTTGACCTCTTCTCTTTTGTGGAGGAGAGGTTCTTCATGAGAGCGGATGAGCAGCCTTCTGTGCTGTTATCTAGTGTCAGTCAACATAAATGAACACCTCATTGAGTCTTTGAAGAAATGTCCACGGAAGATGCACAAATAGGAGCTTTATGATTTACTTGGAGACTGGAGATGAAAAGGCACAGCAGGGTATAGAAGAAGAATCTGTGACTCACTTTAGCAATTCATTTATGCATTACCATAATGGCCACAAAAAGCCAAGTCCCTACCAAACATTACTGAAGGTATAGCCCATGCTCCATTAAGCTTGCAGCATAGGAACTGCCATGGGTAAGAACACACAAGTATTGAGAAGGGTAAAAGTAAGACAGTTAATACAGGAGTCAACTCAGTTTGCCTTTCACAGTTAGAAACATCATAGAAATGGTTGTTAAGAGGCACAGAAATATAATGACCTGCACATGAGCCCAGGGAAGTAGTTCCTTTGTATGAAAGTGTATCAAACTTAACAAAGGGACTTACTCATTTTTGAGAATGAGGTAGATATAAGAAGGCTGAGTGTTCTCTAAATATCAGGGAATGGACATTTAACTCCTGGAGTTTCAAAATCAAAATAAAAATTAAAATTAAAAAACCCCTATAGCTCTCCAACTGCAAAATGACACAATCATTGGACCTAAAACTAAAAGCTCCAGTTTTTTAGTTTATTTGAGGATTAATTTATCAGAGAATCTGATAATTCTGCAAAGATAATGCAAGAGTAATAGGTAACTGCAAGGATAACAGCAATTTAAATGAAGCAGAGATAGTTAAGGGATCCAGTCTCAACTGCAACTGCATCACCTACTTGAAGTTACACAAACATTATGCAGAAAAAGACCTGCGGTGCTGGTGGACACCCAAACTGAACATAAGCCAGCAGTATGCCCTTGCGGAAAGAAAGGCCAATAGTATCCTGGGCTGCATTAAGAAGAGTGCTGCCAGCAGGTCGAGGGAGGTGATCCTTCACCTCTATTCAGCACTGGTGAAACCACACCTGGAGTACTGTGACTAGTTCTGGGCTCTTCAATACAAGACAGACATGAACATAGTGGAGAGAGTCCAGCGAAGGACCATTAAGATGATTAAGGAATTGGAGCATCTCTCCTGTGAGGAAATGCTGAGAGAGCTGGGACTGTTCAGCCTGGAGAAGGCTCAGGGGGATCTTATCAATGTATACAAATACCTGAAGAGAAGGTGCATGGAGGACAGAGCCAGGCTATTTTTCAGTGGTGCCCAGTGACAGCACCAGAGGCAATGGGCACAAACTGAAACACAGGAGGTTCCCTCTAAACATTAGGAAGCACTTTTTTACTGTGAGGGTGACCAAACACTGGCACAGGTTGCCCAAGGAGGTTGTGGAGTCTCCATCCTTGGACATATTCAAAAGCCACCTGGATATGGTCCTGGGCAGTCTGCTCTAGGTGACCTTGCTTGAGCAGGGTGGTTGAACAAGATGATCTCCAGAGGTCCCTTCCAACCTCAACCATTATGTGATTCTGTGATTGTGAAAGACACAGCCATTAATTTGGAAGCAGAGCTAAGAGGCATGCAAATCTCTTACCTGAAATCAGCTGTGATACGTGTACATACAGTCCATCAGACAGCGGTATGGGACATGAGTTCTGAGACCTTGTTCTCCACCTCTTCTGACTCAAAAAAGACTGATATAATAAACATGAGCAGAAATTGCAGTTAAGATTAAATCAATAAATTCAGATTACCAAATTAATATGATATCATGGAAACAGCGTTCATCTTTCATTGACCAGATACGCGGATGAGTCACTTTTATTTAAGACTCTTGGCCTGTTTCTAACCACAGCAATGTTCTGACCTAGTCAGAAAGGATGCAAAGGATGAAGGCAGATGTCCTTCATGTAAACATCCTTTGGAAAGATCAATTCTTGTTTTAAAACTTTCACAAAAAAAGTGACACAATGGAAGCACCTCAGTCCCATACTAGCTAGTAACAAAATGCAGCAGTTGCAGTGACTGCTTCATGCCTCCTCCTTCAATCCTACTGCTGGTGGGTTCTGTTGTCCATAGCAGTCCTATCATCTGATACAGCATCGTGGACTCTTTCAACAAATCAAAGGTACGACAAAATAAAGATATACAAGGCCTATTTCGACTAGTTACTTTTTAGCTCAAAAGAGCCTATTGACTAGTATAATTTTGTACTGATATCAGGAAACAATTGATACACCAACACAGATGTCCATACTCAATAAGTAAAGAGATAAAGTGGAACGCGTCCTCCCAAAAATAGAAACCTTTTTCTTCTGCTCAGTTTAATGGGATTTATGTTCAAAAGCTGGGGTTTCATTTCCTTTTCTTTTTTTTCTTTTTCTTTTCTTCCGCCCTCCCCCTTTTCTTTTTTTTGCTTGACAGCGGTAACCTGGCACAGCTTGGAACATAGCCATGGTTTCTTGTTGCACTATCAAGTGGCCTGGCTAGTTACTCCAGTCTTTTCTATCTTCCTCTACACCGTTTATCCAGGAGAAACAGGGAACAATACATAGTTTATTAAAGCATTTGAGGGAATGTCTCTTTTACCGTAAGAACAGTGGTCTGCTTCACTGGGTGGAGAAGTTCTGCTTGCCAGGCAGACCAGGAGACAAGCTACTTTTTGGCTTCTGCATCCTCTAACACCTACGCCTGGATGGAAATGTCTGTGGTGAGCTGCACACTGTTGGGATGGAGCTAGTTGAGCTGCTAGTCTGTGATACCAATCATCAAGGTGGTATCCCACTTTAAACTCATGCACTTCATATAAGAAGGGAAAGTCTAATGTGTGGACATACCCAGTCCAGTGACTGGAAGCCTTCCAGAGTTGCATTGCGAGAGGGCAGTACACCTTCCTCCCGGTAGATGATAAAATTTCCCTATCCGCTGGGCTACCTATGGGATTGTGGGCTGCCTTATGCTTCCCTGCTGAGAACAAGAGCTTCCTCCCCAAGACAAGAACAGTTCTTTTTTTCCCCAGGTGGGAATTGTTAGTCTTGATCTAGTAGCAGGCCTCCTTTAGGGTTTTCACCATCATCCATCCAATGTCCTTAGATCTAGCAGGCTGTTTGCTCTATCATCCTGGTTTTGGTCTACTTATCTAAAGCCTTATTATGGGTCACCTTCTCAACACCGTACTTTCAGATAGAGATGGGGACTGCAAAGTTTCTCCCTGCTTCAGCTTTTGCCCGAACCTGTTCAGGACACCGATGGCAATGCCATAAATGACAAAACTGTATAATCCATTCTCTTGCAGTTTTTCCAGAGGTGCTCGCTAGCACTAGGTACTGGTCTTAGGTTGAAGTATGCTGTCTTATGCATTTATTTCTGAATAATATTACAGACTTTAGACTCCCCAAATCAGAGCTTTGCTGCATATAAGTCATCATACTGTATACCTTCATATCCTAAATGCCTTAAGAGGTGGGAGCTAAATCTTCTCCTCCCTTCTCCCAGCATGCCAGGCAAAGAGTGTTCTTGGTCTCTGTGAGGAGTTTATGCAGCTAGGTAGTACAGATGGTGGGGAGGGGGGTGGATTTTGGCATTCAGGTCACTGCTATGAATATTCTTCTGGCCAGGTCCTCTGTATAGAAGCATCCATGAATATTCTTGGGTACAGAACATGCAATAAGGAACAGTGAATAGTTTCCCTCCAAAAATCTAAAGCATCACAAAACCAATTGTCACTGTCAAATTCCAGTCTCTTTGCAACAACACTAAGTATTTTATTGCAAACTGTATTCTCCTGGCTTGTATTTATGGCCACTGAACAGGCTTTTAATACTGGCTTTAAAAGACATACTGCCATCAGCTGAAAAGTTATAAAGATCTTCTTTCCATCTATTTTTTTCAGATCAATTTGGGGTGGTCACTCAGCAATAAATTGAGTCTCTAAATCAACCTTATTTCTTCCTTTTTAAAGATCCCTTTTCACTCCTCTTCTTAAGCAGTGACACCCAACTATTTTAATCTAGCCATTCTAAATCATTTGATTCATATGGGTAATAGAAAATCCCTAGAAATTTAGCAGCACTTGGATCTTAATTACCAAGAAAGCCATTGTGTGAATTAGATTGGAATATAGTATGCTTTTATATAGCCCCTTTCACACATAAGGTGCAGTGGCAGTGAGACATTTATGATGAACTGAACAATGTCTGATAATAAAGTTGCATCACTCCACTAATTTGAAGGGTCCTAAGAGTGATACACTTTTTGTCAAGGTGGCTTTATACCAGGATTCTGCAGTCTAGAAGGCAGGTTTCTGTCAGGCAATATTTCATCTTGCAAGTCTCGTTACTTGCACTTTTCACGCTTGGCAAGGTAAGAAGTGACATGCTGAGTCAAAGCTGTGCTATCTACTGCCAACTGTACATCCAGATTGACATGACAGCCTTAAAGAAACACTGAGTTATGATAATTAATAAGCATTTATTGCTTATAAGTTTGCTTCTAGCTGACAGGGAAATCAAATACATACGTCGGGGGATTTCACTTGGTGCTGACCAAAAGTTACATAAAGAACATGCTCTTTAGCCAAACTTACCCTCTGTATGCAATGATAATGAAGAAATTCTAAGGAATTTTTTCTTACTTTTATTTCATGAAATAAAAATATACTGCCAATTTTTTATAATAGAGTCTCCATAGCAGGCAAAAACAGTAGATGAGTCAAAGTTTACAGAAGTTTCAGTGAAATTTTTGTTTTGACAGAATAGAACAAGCAGTTGTTTATGCAACACACTTACATATTTTTGTTTAAACTGCAAATTATTCTGTCTTGATATGTTTCTGTCAAAGAAGAATTTTCTGTAGGCAAAGAATACATTATATACAGCATGTTCAACTGATATACCAATCCAGTTTTAAAAATAGCAGTGTCTTCCATTTGTCTTGTACGGGGCAATCTTTTGCATATGATACACAATTAGTCCATTCTTGAATTCCAGAAAGAAAGCCAAAACTCTTCAAGTGAGCTGGATACTGCTGGTGGGATTTTAAGACCCGTCTATAATTATTCTTTTTGGCTTTTTACACAGGCCATTTCTCACTTTCAAGTTTTACCACATTGATCATTTCCTTCATAAACCATGCTTCGGTGTGATGCAAACCTCAGAGATATACTCTCCATGTTAAGTGTCACTGGAAAGTAAAAACAACGCACCAGGTTTCCAAAAGAGCTCCATTACAAACAGCTCCTACTTTAACCACATATAATTCGAAGTGATGTGGTCCAGCTTTTCTAGTGGTACATACTAAATGCTCTTTAGGGATCCAGGCTGGCTGCATAGATGCAGCTGTAGTGGTGCAAAGACAAAGGCAGAAGTTGAAGAGGAATTATCTACCGTGCTTGATGTGGTGTGTAAGCCAAAAGGTTGAACCACCAAGAACTTGCTTTGCATACAGTGAGAAACGTAATAAGCAGTTTTAACTCCTTTAAAAATCAGATCTCAAGGATGCAAAATGCTTTGAAAAATCTGCCCATACATTACATAGTTGTTTATTTTGTTACTCACTACATCAGAATTTCTATTACAATCTTTGTTAGCATAACCGTCTGCACAAATCCCTAAACATAACTTGTTTCATCGTTTGCTCTTTTCCTTTTGCTATTATGTTTTTTTCTTCATGAATGCACTGCTTAATTATTCCATCCTCAAATGGCTTCTTCACAGCATGTTTAAAAAAAAAAGTCTCTCTCTACCAGTCCCCAATTCTTATTTTCCTTAATTATTTTCATTAGTTGCTTCTGCATTGTCATTTTCCTTTTTATTCCTTCCATGCAAATATATTGTGTTTTACTCAATACAAGAAACTTATATGTCATGTTTATATTGTCACTCTCTGATCCACTGTCTGTGACCATGGTGGATCACACTTTTACAACAGCTGATCAGGAGGCTAGATATCTTTGTGACCCCAAAATACACAGACAACATAACATATAACTTATACAAATTTATACTACTTGTATATATATGCACGTTGATTATTCCACATAAATGCTAATTAAGGACTCAGTCCTGCCCTGTACTTCCCTGCCCAAGGCTTGCAAAGCATTTGGGTAATCCTGGTAGCTGCCAGGGGACTAATCATATGGCAACATGGTGCTCAGACACAGTTAAAACTTTGCTATTGAAACTAGTTTTCAACTTTGGCAGAAACATCTGTCTCCGTTTCCTTCAGCATCATGGTATTATAACAGGACTTGAAAGTCCAATACATACAGGATCCCTGTTATTCAGGGTCCAGCACAAAAGACTATAATGTGAATCTATGTTCCACAGAGTGGTGAGGTTTGGCAGGAAGAAAGGTGGGGAATGGAGTAGCTTAGATAAGTGGTATAACATTCAAAATCACAGACTTGAGCAGGAGAGGGAGGTCTCTCCTTTTATAGTTGTACAACCTAACAACAGACCTTTTTTTTTTATTTTCCCCTCCAAACAGGAGTTTCGCTGTGGTTGTCTTGCATAGTATATAATACAAAAATGAGAGAGAAAACAAAGGCAGTGCTTTCCTGAATCCACAAATATAAAAAGTCTCATTCATTTAACTAAAGCCGAGGTTTTCCAAACTTTGTGCACTATTTTTCACTATAACATTATAATTACAGTAGATCTTAGCAAAATAATAGCACATCACTATGCAGTACAAATTAATGGAGAATAAAGGTAAGACCTGCATGGATGTTATAATAAATGATCATTGTGTATATACATATATACAGACTTAAAATAAGCCATTCCTGATTTACATCAGTGGAAGGGAGGAATGAACATGGTCTTTGAATTACAGTACCAACTGTGAACAAAATGCTGTTGAATACTTGCTTGGTTTCTGTATTGTTCATTTTGAGGTGCTCCACCATTATTAGTTTGGTTAATATTCCCCAAAATATTGCACATTAAAATAAACTGATGGTTTTAATATTATATTATTATAAACAACCAATATTATAACCATCCAAGCATATTAAAACCAATGTACTCCTATTAAAAAACACAACAAAAATAATGAAAAAGAAAGCACAATGTAAAATTTGATGAAATATTGTAATAGATTATAAAATATTATCAATTCCTTTAGTTTTGCATATTAATAAGTTGATCATGATAAACACATTTGGTCTTTAAGACAACATAGTATGAAATCCCATTGGTATTTGCTGCAATTTAGCTGTAAGGCTCTGCAAGCATGATAGCAGTCTTCAGCAGTTTGGCATGATGGTGCACAAGGGAGACAAAGATAGTCTGATCTTCATGAATTGATTGATACTATATAAGGAGGTCTAAAGGAGAAATAGCATTACTCAGAGACATGCTATGCAGCAGAGGAAAAAAAGGCGGCAAAGTAATGGGCAGCAGAGTGGTGCCAATTTTCACAGGACTTTATGACAGTACAGAGAGTGTTTCCCCCCCCATCATGGTGAGGGAAATACTCTAGAAATACATTATTAGAAAAGTAAACACATTTCTCGGTCTGACCTACAGTGAGAGGGCACTCCATACTACAGAATCCCTGGGCATTTATTTAGGGAATAAAGCTGAAGTTAAAAGGAAGAAATTACAAACGTATGATTTTTTAATTTCTCACTACATTCTTTACGTATTATTTTTCTTTAGACTAACTGTTCATTTGGAAACCATTGATCAGGCAATAAGGAGCCTCTGCAGACCTTTGCAGTTAGCAATGACACTTTAACAGCCCGATCTTGCCTGAGCCAAACCACCTCCTTCCTCTGAAACCTTAATCCTTCAGGAAGAATTTCCAGCTCTTTCAGCTGGACCCTCATTTTTTCTGTGCTGGGATGGGATGTTTCCTCTATCCTCCACTTTGCTCCCCTTTATCTGTGTGTTGCTGTTTGTCTCCATGCCCAGCCTTACCTGCTGCTCACTTCTCACTTACTGCTCTGCCTCAGAGAGCTCTCTGCCATCCTTTGCCTCCTTGCTTTCTTCTCTTGTTCAACTTTCAGTTTTCCCAAACACCCACTCTGTGCTGCATTTTGCCCTATCAACATTTCTTGAAGCTATAGGAGACAATTACACCCACATTTCTTTTGGCAGTTTAGACATCTTGTAGTAACTTGTCTCTCACACTACCCTTGATGAGTGCTGGCTTCCTTTCCCTTAATCAGTTCTCTCTGTAATTATTTCTCTCCTTAATCAGCTGTCTGATTATCATTCCCTCTTTACCAATCATGGTTGTTCCCATCATCTGACATCGACAGTCAGACCCACCTCGCTCCTACTAGGAGCTTCCACTCTCCGTTTTTTGGACACCCACATACTGCTGCTAAAATTGGTATCAACCTGAGTATCGCACAAAGAGCCAGTATGGATTTGGACAGGCGGAGGAAGTCTGCTGGACCATTTCTACTAAGAATATCATCACCTGCGCTCTTCTGCTGGGTGCAAAGGACTGCAGGAAGAAGGCAAGAAAGGCAAATTCCCCTTTGAAGTGCACCTTTTCATGCCTGATGTGGCAAAACTTCGGACCCACTTTTATTGATCACATTCTTGTGCATCCCTGACTTTTCTGCACGTCAGCTCTGTCTGTACTGTTTTACAAGTTTATACCCATCACATATAACCAGGTAGTGAGAAACTAAAATTATGGGTATTTGTCCTTGCCAGCGACTCCCCAGACCCAATACCATTGTCTCACATCATCTTCTGTAATTGATTGCCTTTTGTGTGTCTCTCTCACTAAAATTAAATGGTCCCACCCTGCCACATGCTGCGTCCATGCTGGTGGTGGTGCCTAGTGAGATCTTTTATCAAAGCAGAGGTGCTTTGTGGCCTATCTTTGAAATTTCCTTCCCTGTTTTGCTGTCATCCTGAAATATCACTGGTATGTAAATTCCTCACCCTTTGTGCCCAGCTGGGGCAGTGGGCCAGACTGATGAAACCAGAGAGGGCACTCTCAAAAAAGTTGTACTTGGGAGATTTGGGCTGAGATTTTTGTTGAGTGAAGAACCTATACTCTCAGCCAAATAAACCTGTCCTCCCTGCTGGTGTTCAATACACACCCCTCAAAGATTTCCAGATGAATTCAATTCACTTGCATATATTTGCCACCTGACACTGCCTGGAACATTTAGTGGTTATTACTTGGAGCGAACTAATTGGAGGCTTTATAATCACCGTCTCAAACTGGATCTTGTCTTTGTGGCATTTACAGCTTAGATTTGACAAAAAGTAGGTAAATATAACATAAAAAAATAAAGAAACCACACATCCTCCTGTACACAAATGTCCTACAAAACAGGTTTCTTAAAACCTTGCAAACCCATCCCTTCCTTCATTCTGCAGATAAGATACAAGGGCTGATGCAATCAGTGAGCTAAAAGAAAAGTTGTTGTAGCTCATCCACTAGAGAAGAGACTGGAGGTTTTCAGAAACTCAGTGGAGAACTAAAGTAAAGAGTGCTTAAAACAAATGAAAAAGCGCAGTTCAGCTTTTGACTGAACCGGCCTAGAACCATCTGCTCTGAAGAATGTTTAAAATAGCAGAAGAGATGCTCTGAAGAATTCTTCAACTGGACAATCTGCAGCTGGTTAACTATGCCCTTTCTTTACCACTTCAGTTAATGATAAGGACCTGAAAATGTGACTACAGCCAATACCTGCACAATACAATCCAAAAGTGATCAGGCAGACTGAGCCTGATTATAAATTTTATATGCATTTTATAACATTATTCAGCAGCAGAAAAAACCACTTATTTTATTGCTATTACTAGGAATACTAATAAAATACCAATTAGGCTAAGATTTTTAAGAACTGGTAATTCTAGATCTTTGACATGATCCCACGGGGCTCTTCTTACACTCCTCTACAGCTGTATGCTTTCCTGTCTGATACCCAACTGGATACCTGGTTTGCAGAGAACAGGTGCTCACCAATTTAAGATGGAACCCTCTACAATACCTCATTTTGTTCAAAAAAAATCACTGCTTGCTTCTGGTAATAGCCTCTACCTGCAGTTCAGTTTCATTTAAGAACGTTTGTGCTATGAGTATGAAAACTCTTATGGAAAAAATGCTGATTTGTGTCAAGAGCGCTGACAATGTGGTGGTGGGTGGTACACGGTTAGAAGCTGTAGTGATCTGCTGCTGCTGCTGCCTGGGTTCCACAGGCAATCATTTCACTCCTAACACAGAGCTTTCCCATTTTTTTCTTCTCCCCACCCCAAGATCAAAACAATTATCTCTCAAAGCAATGACAATCTCTAGCCATTTCTGAAAAAGGGACATATGCAGTTTTAAGTTTTTGGATACTTGCCCACTCTACATGGATACCAACAGCAGGAAAAAAAGAGCAACTACTTCTTTCACCCTCAGTTTTCCCTGATGGCGAAAGAATGATTTTTAAGCATTAAGTTGGAAATATATGGAGCTCAGAGGGCTAAGCAGAACACAGGGATGGAGGGAATTCAAATATTTATACTCAGACATTTGGACTGCTTTTCTTCCTTCTCCTCTCCACAGTGCACATACTTATGCTTCTAAATCCATACTTGGGGATTCCAATAAAATAACCTGAGTTTAGAGATAACTACAATTCACTTCTACTGACAGACACTCCTTTGTGCTGAAAACCTTTCAAAATCAGGCCAGATTTATCAGAGACCAAAATCTGGATTTGCAGGTTTTCAGTAGTATAGAAAGGTAAAACTGCCTCCCAAGGGCCTTGTGTGGATTAACAGCTAACGTTTGCAAAGAATTAGGAAAACTGCAAAATATTAATATTATCATAGTACAGGAAATTAGCCAGACTTTTTTTTTATCATTATTAATAGGAGCTGTGCATCAAGTACCCTTCACACTGCATTGAACATGTAGCCCATTCAGTTCACCTGTCATTAACATAATAGGAGAGTAGACAAAGTGAAGCATTGCAGCATTGATATAACCTGCCATAATGGCGTGCTTCAAAAGATGTTCAAAATATTTTTAAACAATTAGCCATCCTTCCTTATTCGAGCAGCAACCATCTAATCAAAGAAAAAATGCAAGCCATGAACAAAAGCAGGCAGAGAGTGAGGAGGTAAAGGTCACACAACATGGATCACTGGTTGTTCAAATTATTTTCAGGTAGTTTGGCAGATCTCCAGGGGTGCGATTCAACTTTGTACAGGTTACAGAGCAAAATCCATTTTTGATTCTAACAGAACAATTTCACAGCATGATCTTCTAAACTTAAAAAAAAAAGGCAAAACCCTTGAAACGGTTTGATTGTTCATTTTGTAGAGGAGATTTCTTGAGTATAGAGCAATTTTCTTCCTCATTCTTTGCAAAAAAAAATTGAGACACAGCACTGGAAAATTAGATCTGGGATTAATTAGGCAAGTGGAGAACTCTGCTTTCCTATTAAACTCTTTGCTTTCCGATAGTATCATTCTCTTACTTTTGTTCATCCCAATACTTTAGTTGCTTTTGTTTGTCTTGCTTTTGTCATTTATACATCATATTCCACCTGACACCTTCACATTTTATAACTTGTTCCCCTTTATGAAAGAGTCAGATTTGTAAGAGAAATTGTAAAATCAAAGCCTTAACTTGCAAATTCTTCCTTACTTTTTTTGTTTCTGCATTAGCTAGCAAAATATGCCTCTGTTCCTTGACAAAGGATATGAAATCCAGCATACACAATAATGTAAAGTAGAAAAGCAACACATTGGCCATAGCAAAAACAGAGGACAAGTAAATGCATGCCCTTCCCAAATCTGACTCTACCAGGAGGAGATAAAGGCAGTAATAAGCCACATGAAATACAGAATGAATGAGTGCACTTTTTAATCTTTCAGAATATTGTCAGGCAACGAGGGATATGTTTGGACTTCATTTTGACAGTTCTTGCTCCATATTTGGTGTCTAATCTCTGAGTACCAGCTTACAAAGCATGAGAACATCCTAATGGAACCAGGATCTTGTTAGCTGAAGGATTGCTCTGGCCCTGTAGTCCATCACTGCAGTAAAAATAGCTGAAGCCTTGCCTTTGTCCATTGGGGTTGAAGTTTCCACAACTGATAGATAACACAGGCTCTTTCGGCATTTGAAAGTTACTCCTCTTGTCAGTTCAAGGCAGCGTAAGTTTGGTGAATGTGGTTCAAGGTGTATTTGTGTAGTCGATTTTTTTTTCAGATGATTTGTAGCTGCAGGTGCCTGCTTAGGATAGCTATTAGGCATACTGCATCATACTGCTACATTTTTTAAATCAGTGGCAGGTTGTCACAGCAATGGATGTGCTGACTGTCACTAAAGTAAATGATCAGGAAAGTGAAGAGTAATATATGCACAGTAGCTAGTTAAAACCTTTGTAATCCTGCAAAGAATTTTATCCTATAGAGCACTTTTGTTACAAATTAAAGGCCGAATCTTCCTTATCCTTTCATACTGCAAGGAGAAGTAAATTCATAGCAACTTCAAGTAAATATTTCCAAACTTAAGGTCAGAGAAATGAGTAGTGTGGTGTTTTCCACTTCTCTGGAAGCAGGTTCTTATATAACGGTTCTCTCAGTTGGGGCGTTATGAATTTGGGTCAGCTGGCAGCTGCATGAAGGAGGCCAAAGCATATTGGAATTACGTTCCACAGTATCTTTGCATGCAAGAGGAAAGATTTAACTGCAGGTTGATCCCTGCAACTCTGATATAGAAAAGACTTCTTATACTCCAAAGCACTTAAGTTTTTTTTTTAAAGCACAAGCTTAAATCCTACTTTTTAAAGACATTCTTAAAACTCCAACGTACTTTAACTGTGAGCTTGATATTTAGCACATGTAACTAGAACATTGTTGAACTGACATGCTTGTAAATATGTTTAAGTCATTTACTGTTTTCCAGGAAAAGGGAATCAGCATACAGAGAAAGTTCTGAAACAAAAAGAAGAGGATGGAGTCCTGGCGGAAGAAAGATGGCCAAGCGGTGGCTTCCGAGGATCACCAAAATAAACTGAGAAACCTACTAATTGGTGTATATTTTTAAAGGTCAACTTTACAGCTACTTTGCCAGAAACTCTGATCATCAGAAGGGTTAGGTTAAATAGCTTTTTTGTACTCACTAAATCTGTCATAGAAATGAAACATACAGACTACACCTAATGGGTTTGACCTTCTGCACTTCGATGTTGTTTCACATTTCTTTCAAGATTATCATGTAATGTTATTGTATTCTAATTCTGAGTTGTTTTGAACATTTACTGCTCATTGACAACTGCAATAATTTTCTGCAAAAGGAGAAGCAGATTAACTAATAACCTAAAATACTTTTATCTTGTGTTAAGTGTGGTATTTACAGTGGAAACATTTCATTAAATGTATTTAGTTTGCAGATGATTTGGTCTCTCAGTCCACAAACAGCAAGCTTCTCAGAGGTAAAGAGTTTTGCAGGTAGGATACATGTTATTAGGTGGTACATTTTTGCCCACTTATGATTTTAATAAGGTTGTCTATAGCTAGGCTTTTGACTCCTTTCGGTAATGAATCAAAACGTCACTGGAGTCTAGATGATCATGCGATAGTAATGAATACTGAGGGATAACATTACCAAACATTCTGCTTAATTTTGTTCATTTTAAAACAACGCCCCTCCTGTGTTTCTCTCTTGGCCTAATGATTGTCTCTTTTAATCTGAAGGCTAGATTCAGCCCCACCTCACTGCATGGGAGTCAATACCCTGAGCGCAGATCTCCTCCTCTCATGTTGCCTTTGCCCAAGCATGTTCTCCCCTTTCCTGGCCACTCTCCAGGGCAGTCATGACACCAGGGGAAACCTTCTTAGTGTTGTCCCAGGAAGGGATGCGTGTTGCCACAGGATGTGCGTCACAGCACAAAGCCGGTGCAAACTGTGGGTACTTACAGATTATCCCTTCCCAGGCCTGCCACCCACAGCTTTGCTCTGAAGGGAGTGGTCTTCACTTCCTTTTGGGTAACGTGTTGTTTTAGGCTCTTTATTCTAAACCTCTCATGCTTAAGCATGCGATGTGCATGTGAACAATGAGTGATAATAAAGGTAAGTATCTGAAGTGCCTTGCAGTGAAAAGTGCCACACATAGTATTGCATGAGTGAAAGAATCTAAACTATGGATAACAAGAGAACTGAATTTTAATTTATATGTAAAACAAAGATTGAGGTTAAAAAAAAAAGTCAAACAGCTTTGGAAGAAAAATGGATATGCACTTTTTTCCTTCGTATATAGCTGCAGTAGCATGAGTACTATATTTGAATAATAAAAGTAACTGGAGCATAAAATTAATAATTTTCCACTGACCTCCATATTCATTTAAAATTATTTTTTCCTTGCAGACAGGTAAAGCTTTGTGTCAATTCTCATTTTCCTTAAGCTCTAGACAGTTATTCAAATCCAACATAACAGAAAGTGAACAAGAGTGTATTAACAGGCCAGAAAGTCTCCAACGCCCTGTTAAGCATAAGTTCAGGATTCAGGTGGAGGCTGCGGGTGCACATAAGTGTAAATTTTCACAACATGACTCTCACACAGAAAATAAATTATTAAGAAACAGTTGCATAAAATGCAGAAATTAAGTCCATTTTCAGACATCCTCACATCCATCATAAACCGTATATCCTTTCTGGGCTTAAAGCTTTCTGCCTAAACTATCAGAAACTCATATATGATCCAGCTACCAACTACCTACCTCATTTACTGAAAAAACCCTCAACATTTTTCCAGTTAATTTTTACGTACAGCTTAGAAAACAGACACGTATGACTTTATATAACATCTGGAAATATTTTTTCTTCATCTGGTGTTCAATTGTACTCATTATTCTTATGCAGACTAGAAGTTCTCTAACAATATGATATCCTCGCAATAATGTCTGAGTCAGTGACCCCTAATTTCCAAATGTTTCTATCCAACATATACTCAAGAAGGCCATTTGTTATGCTATATAAAAACCAGGTCCATACAAAGGACAATGCATCGTATCTTTATTTATGGCAAATGCTTGGGTTTTTTAATGTCTCTATTTGGTTGATTCAACATGGACTTCCATGATAGATCAATGTGAAAAAGCAAGACAGACCAGGAGAAAGATAAAAAACACGGTAATTAAATGGCATTATTTACCAGTCACCTCTGTTAGTTTCTTGTTCTCTAGATTAGGGTTCCTTAGGTTAAAGTATAGTCTGTACAGTCATTATAAGCATTTATATATTTATATATAATTTGAGATTAAAAAAAGGAAAAGGACAGCCATTAAGTAAAAAGGTTAAAAAGATACAGAAAACAAAGAAGATGATGATTAACTGATAGAGCTTTTACTGTAAAATAACATGAGCACAGCATGAAATGTTACAATTGTCGAGAGATAACAAATCAATTCATTAGATTCCACCGTCTTATCTCATTATTGTTACAAAGACAAAATTTTGTCCATGCCAGTTTGGGTAGGTATACTTTGTTAATAAACATGAAACTAGGGATTCTTAAATACAAATCCAAATTTATCACCAATCAAGTTGTTCTGCCAGCGGAATCATGGGACTGCTAATGTTAGTTCAGCCAAATCATTCTAATTAAAATTCAGACATTTAAAGAAGTCACTTAATCAAAGACTGTCAGTTCATTTCAAAACCACCTTGCTCCAGTGATAGTCATAGTCAAGGTTTATAACTTGCACAACCCAGAAGACTACCTCACATTATAGTGAGAATGTGATATGCATGTAATAATTCTGATGCTAACCTAATTTCGCTGGAATAGCACAAGCAGTTTTAAGGTCTTAAGCCATTTCCCTCAAAAGTTCAAAAAGTGGTAAAATTTCTACCTTGCAAGACAATTCAAAGCTGATTTTTTTCATTTTCCCTAAGAAGATATCAATTTTCTTGACCATAAAATCTATGATTTTTCAAATGAACTCTTGGAAACACTCACCACTAAGTTTTGGTAATCAATAAGAGATAAAATTTAATGAAACCATATGAAAGGAGCTGTACGCACCTTTGTACAGTTCTGCGAAAAAGTGGCAAGAGCTGTATCATACACAGACCTGTTCCTCCTAAACTGCCCGTCAGACTGATAATCAGGCCTTGGGATCTTACAGCGCCTTGAAATCTTAAAGATTTATTTTTCACATTGTTTTTTCAATTTGCAGTTTTAAAGGAATCAGCTACTTTAATACGAACGCACGTCAGAGCTAGGTTGCGTATTTCATATTGATCCAGCCTAGTTTAAAGCTGAGAGATGGTCCAAAGAGCTGTCAATGGCTTGAACTGGTGGGCAAGAAAACTTCCACTGAACTGAAGTACGCTTCCACCTTAAGTTTTCAGATACAGCTTGATTACAACTATTTGATTAGTACTTTTATAACTCTTATCTAGTTATTTAGGTAGATGACTCCACAGTATTATATCTTCATTGGGTGCTAATGCCAAATCATAGTTCCATTGCATACACAATTTTGAAACAGGTTTAGAGGTGCGCCAGAATTAGTAAGAGTTTGCACTGAAGCTTAATGAGTTAGCTCTTGCCACTGCATTGCTCTGAATGAACTACAGAAACAGCATTTGCAATTAAAATGTTTAGGCCTAAATACTGTCTTTAATAAGCTGCTTAATTTTGATAAGCTGTGTTTAATTTTCTGTTTGTTTCAGAACTGAGAGTTTTTTAGATCATGCAATTTGATATCTCATACATATAGCGCTATTTCTGACCAAGACAGTTAATAAGAATAATCTTTTGGTCAAATCTTGTTGGTTTTTATTGTAGCAGACTGACCTCAATTTTTCAATCGTTGATGTGATGACTTTGCAGGGATGCCACAACGTACCAGAAAGGTGGGTGGGATCAAAGAAAGGTGAGTTAAGCTTCAAAATTATAGTAACTCTTTAATGATTTAACACATAAAATAGTTTGAAGAATTGTATTTTTATTTTGCTGAACAGAATTTTTAACTTTCAGCTGATATCTAAATTTTAAAATTACAAAATGAAAAATCGAACCACCTTTGAATTTGAGAAACTCCTGCATCTCTTGTTGTTTGTCGCAGAGGCTCACGTAATCAAATTAGGCAGGTGATAAATTCAAAAATAAACTTTATTTTAACCAAAGTTGTTTAGCAGAAAACTAACTAGAAACGAGGCGTCAACACTCCGACACCACCAGTAAACCACAGGTTCAGGATGGCGTACGAGGAGTTAATACTGCACAGCCGGCTTCAGAAACGAGGATCCAAAACGTGCACGCACGCTCACTCGCACACTCTCTCGCACACTCACCTACAAGACGAGGGCTCTCAACCTCGAGCAGGTTCCTTGGGCGGCGTCCCGACCCAAGGCGAGAGTCCCCGACCGCGGACCCGCCGCTCCGCGGAGGACCGGCTCCACTTGCCCCCCGGCGGGGCTCCATTTACACCCCAGTCGAATCTGCCCCGCGGTCAGTCCTGACTGGCTGAGGGCCTTGACTTCCTCACCCCTCGCCCGAGGTGCACACCTGACCATAATCACTGCCCCAAAGCGCGTACGTGACGGTCGGCACTCGCCACCTTAAAGGCGCGAAAGTAAGGGCGCGAAAAATAAGGACGCAGCGGTCTTAGTGCCCCCAGTCCTTGTCAGGGCGGGTGCACCTGCCACATTGTTGAAAACAGAAAATCCAGTGAAAAGAAATGTTTCTTTAAGGATGTGTGTATTGTAAATTGACCCAGAGATTTTCACGGAGATGTTTCTGAAAGGCTGAGCTCTGCAACTGCCTTATTTTGGAAAGAATTTCCCTTAATCAGCAAATAATTGGAAATTTAATTCTCTTTCTGGCTGAAAATGTATGTGAAAAAAATTCCACTACAGCAATAAACAGGTATGGAATACTAAAAAATAATAGTAGCAATAACAATAGATTTAGTAAGAAACCTAACCTTATGGTATCCAGTTAATGAACCTTGTGGAGTCTTCCAGAGGATTTTTTTTCCACATGCTTAGAAAAGAGACCATATGGAGCAAAATCAGTGGAAAAACTAAAATGAATGAACCCAAATTGAGGACTGGAATTTTATTTTGTGCTGCCAGCGAAAACATCCTAAAAGGCAGAAAATGGTTTGAGAGACTGTCTGGTTATTGCCCAGTCTTCTCCTGGGTAACTGTGCCAGCCTAACCTTACCGTGGATGCTGTGGAGGCAGCACACCATCACACCCTTGGTCCTCACTCCCACTAGCAAGCATGAGAAGCTTATTTTTCTTCCTTCACTAGACAACAGCACCAGAAACTGAAGACCTTTACATTCTTACAGTGAAGTTCCTTCACTGCCTAAGATATATAGCAAACACTAATCTGTAGGAAATAATTTTTAGTGCTAGCGAAACAAAAGGGTGCAAGGCAAAGAATCAGACAAGCTTTTCACTGTGTCCCAAGTGCAATATCGTTGTAAGGTCCCTTCCCATTCAAACTCCTTTGCTTGAGTACTCTGGATAAAGAGAGTAGGTTGTGTGTTGTGATGAGCTTGTCTGCTCAACTGAAGTCATCTTCTGTTGAACTTAAGAGAATGACATAGAAAGAACAAGTAATGCTTCCTAGCTCTGGTGAACCACCCAGGTTTGTTTGTCATGTTTTACAGATATCTTTTTAAGGATTATAGTTTCAGACACCCATAAAAAGAAAAAAAAAATCCATAGCATGTGGGTAATACAAATCTACACACAAACAGAGCACAATACCCAGATGAATCTAGATTCAACAAAATTACAGGAGAAAAGAAAATGAAGAAGAGAAACGTTATTAAAAGCGTTCAGCTTCCATTAGAGAAAAGTAGAATGCAATCAATTAAAACATCCTCACTGCAGGATTTATGTCTACAATGTCAGCAGATATTGATAAAAGAAAATTTGTCAAAATGTTTAACAATAAAAACAGAGAAGCTTTGGAGTGCTTCCTGCATATGAACCGGCTTATATAAAACAAGAAAAAACAACAACTTTATGGAAACAAAGTTTAATCAGCCCAGCAAGTGCCATGTGGATCCTATAAAAAACAAGTGAAAATATAGCCTGATTTCAATGAAAAAACAGTATTCATGCTACACATGCTGCCCAACTGAGAGAAACTGTTTATTCACAGATTATAAACATTTCAAAGGATGTCATCATTGCTAGGAAAAAAACCAACAGTCATAAATCAAGAATTATCATGGCATTTTGCAGTCTTTCCTTCTGCCTTGAATATATATTGCTCTAATAGAATTGTTGCTTTATATTTTACTTTATCTTAAAGTTGTTTAAGAAATGTACCTGGTTCACTCTAAACAGTCTGGTTTAAAGTACAGTTATACTAAATCTGGGTTAAAAAAACAATATATGCTAAATGACTTGTGGCCACAATAGCCTTCATCTACTTTGGTTACTGTAGCCAGAAATCATCCTTTTAATTTTTTTAAAGCTTGAAATTATACTGTATTTAAGGGTAGAATCATCCTGGATAATTTTATATACATTCACTTCAATGACTAATGAAATTCCAGAATTAAAAACAGACCTCAGGAACAGAATGAATCGATTGTTGAAATATAAGGAAAATGACTAATTACAATTTTATGGAATATTTCAGATGTTAATTTATAGCATTTTGGCTAGATTATCCCAGTAAATGGTTGTAATTATGTTTTTGCATCATGACTGTTTTTCTGTGTTTCTCTCTAGAACTGTGCATTTCACAGGCAAAACAGTGATGTGATAGGCATCCAACTAACCAAGGCATACTCCATTTTAACTTGCAGAGCAGCAGTGAAAGTGCTCAGATGAATGAGCTGTAGGAGAAATCCAAGCCCAAAAAAAGGTAGAATGAGTGGAGATGAGCAGAGCAGGTCTGGGGGACCAGACCGTAGGGCTTGTTACAACTGCTTCTTCTCCAGCTGTCACAGCAAGGCAAGGGGAATGTCATGTTCATATATGCCATGCTCTGAATCAGACCTGTGCCAAGTCTGAAGACAAAGTCGTCTTGTAGCCCCTTAATCCTAGCATGCTTTGGGACCTTATTAACCTCTAAATATTTTTAGCTACAAGTCATCGCTAGATGACCTGTAAAAACCTTTTTACTCTCAGATTTTTGTAATTGTTCTTGAAAGTTGAGCCAAAGTCAAGGTCTCAATACTTTGGCTAATATGTTGAATAGGAAGTCATCAGGATCGTTTATCCAAGATAGAATGGCAAATGGTAGGAGCATAGTAAAGTACACTGCATGTTGCAGTCCTTACAGAAGAAAATAACAGATTTAATCAGTACTTTTGGTATTCCTTTGGATTCTTCAAATTCAGCATAGCTAAAGTAGATATTTTTTACACACTCCTCAGTAGCAGTTGATCCAATCAAATTTTCTGCAAAGTTTTTTTTTTTTTTTTTTTTACATGAACAGATTACCTGTTTTGTGTTCAAGCAGAATCTTAATATTTACCATAAGAACCCTTGCTAGGGATATCAGCAGCAATACAGGTTTTTAACAGGTCTTTTTAAAAGCATACCATTTTTACTACATAATAACACTGAATTGTAATAGAAATTTTCCAGGCTTTAATAGGTACAAGAAAAGAATTCAGAGACACTCTTGGTCTTCCTACCGTCTATAAAATTGTAGGTATAGAATCATAGAATAGAATCATAGAATCATTGAGGTTGGAAAAGACCTCTAAGATCATCGAGTCCAACCGTCGACCCAACACCACCATGCCCACTAAACCATGTCCCTAAGTGCCTCATCTACTCGTCTTTTAAATACCTCCAGGGATGGGGACTCCACCACTTCCCTGGGCGGCCTGTGCCAATGTTTAACCACTCTTTTAGTAAAGAAATTTTTCCTTACATCCAATCTAAACCTCCCCTGGCGCAACTTGAGGCCATTTCCTCTCGTCCTATCTTTTTTCTCCAGGCTAAACAGTCCCAGTTCCCTCAGCCGCTCCTCATAAGACTTGTTCTCCAGACCCTTCACCAGCCTCGTTGCCCTTCTCTGGACACGCTCCAGCACCTCAACGTCCTTCTTGTAGTGAGGGGCCCAAAACTGAACACAGTATTCGAGGTGCGGCCTCACCAGTGCCGAGTACAGGGGCACGATCACTTCCCTACTCCTGCTGGCCACACTGTTTCTGATACAGGCCAGGATGCCATTGGCCTTCTTGGCCGCCTACCTTCAGGTTACCTTCTGTATACCTTCAGGTTACAGATAAATACATGTTGTTTTGCGTCGTACAGAGTAAATAGCTATATATACACACCAATGAATTCCATACCTCACTTACTTAGATAGACTTTGGAGCAGTCATAAATGCTTTAATATCCCAAATAATGGCATCTGTTAAAAATACTTTCTTAAAATAATTACATAGTTTTATCAATATAATATTCATTTTAATATGTACATAAAATACATATGTACACACATACATACACACATTTTCTATTCATACAAATAGTCTTATGTGTGTATGCATATGCCTCTGTGCATTTGTGTGCATGTGTATATATATTCATATATATAAAAAAATAGTTATGGTCACATAGGGCAGGAGCACAGAAAAATGTATGAGAACACTATGAAGATAGTTTAACTGGTAATTTGAGAGCCTTTCCTGCTCAAATGCCACATCTATGTCAATTTTTAATACAGTGGGCATGACTCTCTGTGTGTGTGTGTGTATGTATATATATAAACATCCTTTTTACATTTAGTTTTCTAAAATTGTTCTTGAAACTTGAGCCAATGTCTGATTGCTCAATAGTTTGACATATATTGCACACAAACTATCATTAGAGCAGTTAAAATTATACTGAAATAGTTGTTGTATCTGTCATAGCTGGTTTATTGTTTCTACTATTCCTACAGATGACTGAGCATCTTGCTGGTTCAATAGTCAAAACTCCTCTTTATAGCTCAAAAAGGATCTGGAGTAACAAAGGCAACAGTACAATACTTTCCTTTTACTATTTCCACTCTCTCACTGGAGAGCCTCCTTTTAACTTTTCCAGAAATTAATCTCTTGCAGGTGTTCTCATTGTAGATAATTCCTGCTAACTACCTCTTCTCTTGTTAAACAAACACACAAAACTATCCATGTCATAAGCAACCTCCCACAGGTCCATTATTTTCCTTGTAAGGATTTCTTTACTACGTTCATATCTCATTTGATATGTTCCCCTCTTCAGTCTAGTGATGGAACTTAAAAAAGTAAATTTAAGCACACTGGTGTCTCTAGTCTAAACATTCAGACGTATTTTGAGGACACTTAGCATCTCTTTATTTACTTTTTTATTACTGTCATTTGAGAATTGATCCATTATACTTAAATACAGCTTCTGTGTGTAGTCTTTAATGTATATTCTTGACAAATGAAATAGGGCCTTTGCTGTTGTAAAGTCAGCATTTTTTCAACTTAGAAGTTATAAAAAGCCTAGAGGTGAGACTTCCTCTTAAATTTCAGTAAGTATAGCTCTCTTAGGTCATTAGATTCACTGACCAGTTACACAACTTTTTGCCAGCATTTGACAGAATAATTTTCCTAGGAAAAAATACAGCAACAGTCTAAACTGCTCTGTTAAGGAATGTCCCCCAAAACCCTCCAGTTTCTGTCTTCCAAATACACACTGTGCTCTTCATCTCTAAATGCTGATGAAGAGTGAAAATTAGTTATGACCGCTGTCAAAGAGTTTTCCCAGTAGCTCAATGTTAGAAGGTTATTGTTAACAATTAATTGGTCATTAATTGCTTAAGATCGTTAATGATTTTATGATGCTCCACTTCAGCGAGATCTAAAATATTCATCAATGGCAGAAGAAAAATGTCTCAGCTTCCTCTTTCTCAACTTTCATCTAATTTAACTGGGTAACTGAACTGGATTGATCTTACTTCACCATGGATTTCTAAAATCAGCATGAAGAAAAGTTGCTAGTTGCAAATAAATAAAAAATACAACTGTGGGTTCATTCTGTACAGCTGCATAACACATTGGTTTCTGCACTCAGCTCCCTTTTTCACAGGGCTCTTTGAAAGACTTATTGCGGTTCTGAACTTCCAGTGTTTAGCGTTACTTGACCTTTTCCTTTTTCTCACTTTTCATACTCACTGTAGTAGAAAATCATATAGATGTGGCATGATGAGCAAACAAGGCTTTAAAATCACCAGTTAAACTAATTTCATGGCTTGTGATTTACTCTTGGATACTCCTGCCCAGTACCGGCATAAATATTTTATACTGTATGAGATCATAAGAATTAGGAACGTTACATTAGTTTAAGTGTAGAAAAATGTGTTTATATACACCAAGGTCTAATTCAAATGTTAAATTGACTGATTTTCTGATATTTGAAGTGGAATTTGTAAATAAATAAAACACAAAACTGGAGACTCTGTTAGCCTGCATTTCAAAGTCAAATTGACCATCTTCTCTCTTCAGAATAAAGACATGACATAAGTGCATAAAAATGGATTGATAGACTGTTGCACAGAATTTCTGATTCATAGCCTTGGAGTTAGGTGAATGACTAACAAGCTGTAAGATTGAATATGTGACTCTCATAATTCTATGTCGATAACCCTCTGAAGAAAACCCTTGGGGGATTATTCTTACTCATTAGTAAGCATCCACTGTATGACAATCAGTTTAGTATTTAGAGGAAATCCATATTTCCAAGCCCAAGTTACATCTAGTAGTCTCAAAACTTGCTAGAAGATGAATATTTAAGACTGAGTGCCAATTTATATAATATTGTCCCTTTATCTAGTATGGTGCTTGTGTAGTTGATTTTCCACCATCAAAATTTTCAACAACTGAATACTTTCTACACTTAGGCAAGAACTTTAATGTAGGATATAATTGTATCTATAAAAAAGAGAACAACCCTCTGTTTTTTTAAGAGAAAAGCTACAATAAAGCTGAGCAAACATTTTACAGTGAATAACTTAGTGAATTTAGCCTGGGTTGTTTTGTTGTTTTTTTTTTTTTTTCCCTCACAGATATATTACCATTTTCTATGATGCATTTGTATACAGTTTTGGTGAGCTTTTTTAATATTCATTTACTCATTAAATATCCATATTTCATGCTGGACATTTCAAAGTCAAAATTCATTCAGATATTACAGTGTATAGTTTCTGTGCTTTGAGTTAGTGAGTGAACTCAATTCAATAATGAAAAGAAATGTTTAAAGAAAAAATGAAGGAGAATCTTTCCTGAGAAAATAACACTTGAGGGAGAAGCTTCAGAAAATGGAGTGAAGAAAGCATAGGCTATTACAAACATTCCTTCATTTCACATTACTATTTAAAAAAGAAGATTATTTCAAATTTTATTGGCTGTGTTCACTGGTGACATTAAACTTTTACACATCTCATTCGGAAACAATAAAATTGGGACAATCAAATCCCTCCCTGTGTGGCTCACTTAATTGCCCATGCAAAGGAATGAGTAAATTTGCACAATTTCTTCTTGGTTTGTTGTTTCTTTTGTCTTGTTTTGTTTTGTTTTGGGGGGTGGGGGAAAGGGAGAATTTGTCTCTCTTCAATGCAAAGAACCCATCACTCATGCAATGTGTCACCTCTGCTGTGAGAACTTGAGCATGGAAAGATAATATTAGAAATAAAATTTGATGACTAAAAAGCTGATGGAAAGTAAACATAAAAGACTGGTTGCACAGCTCAAAATTTGGTTTAAATTTTAAGTAAATTATCAAACAAAATTTTTCAGTTTTCCATGCTCTAGGAAATAAAATATACACTTCAATTCTCAGTTGTGCAGAATACCCATTCACTCGAATAAAACTTTTTTTTTTTTTTCAGTTTCCAAAATGTTGTATTTTTGTTCTTTGTTTTTGGTGGGAAGCCTGAATGTGGATTTTTGTGAGAAGCATGAGTGGCTCAAGTCCTGACACAGATGTCAGGTGTCTTTCTACTTTCAAGTTCCTGCTCCAAATGTGAAGTTAATAGTAGATTTAATTTATTTTAATACGTTAAAAAAAACCCCAAAATATCTCAGAGTTTTAATCTTTGAGATGGCTGAAATGTTTATGGAAATGTACCAGAAAGATCCATGCTTAGGTAAACACACAGCTTGAAAATTCTGATTAACAGATTCTTATACTGGAAAGCATTGGACAAACTGACTAATAGGTGGATGCACTTATAACATAAATACTAACCATTTTATACCAACTTTAATTCAATCCATTTATTTTTAAAATAATAAAATAAACCTTTTTTAGAGTCCCTAAACTTAAATCAGAAGACTAAAATTAAATATAGACTTTAATCAAGACCATATAATTAATGTGTAAGTCTTTAAGTCTATATTAAAGTTTATTTCTATCTTCATAAATCTTCTTTACTTGCTTCATATAGGCTTGTAATTGTTTTCAGATAATTTAGAAATTTGTTGTGCTTATAAATCAAATACTATTGTAATTCTGTTTCCTCAATGTAGAAAATAATGCATTTGAATTACTAAATATTTGCTTCTATATGAAGTGTATTCCATTTCTGCCTTTATAAGTTTATTGTCGGCTCATTAGCAAACATATATAGAAGTTCCAACTCTAACTAGGCTGAATACAGACAGTAATCAATTATATCCATTCCGAAGCTTCCCAGATGTCATTATGCCTTACCATGGTACATTGATGCTCAGTACTTTCACGTTTTCCAAAGTTTTCCAAATTGTGTATGAAAATGGCTGCTCTTATAAACTTGCATCAAGGATTCAAAACCCCGCAATTAGGTTAGAAAAATAATATCTCTAAAGCAAATAACTTGTTCTGCTCTGTTTCCCATAGTTTTTGTTCGCTTCCTACATTTTACGTGAAACTGACCTTGCATTTGTTACTTTCTCGACAAAAAAGGTAGACACTCCTACCATAGCTAAAACATATATAATAAATTATAATCTATGAAAAAAAACAACTTTGTAGTCTGAGCTATTAAGAAAATCATAACCACTATGCTAGAATAAATAATTATTTTTTTAACTTGTCATTCTTTTAAAATCTATTAATATAGCTATCAGATAAATATGTACACTAGAAGATGTGCAATTAAAAATTCATATAGTATTAATAGATCCCAAATTTGTGAAATGCACTGGTATGAATCAAAGAACATCTGAAAAATGTATGACGTACTTTGAAGGTAATTTTGAGTAAATTTAACTGTGGAAGAAGGACATGAAAATCAAACACAAAAGATAATCGAGATACACAGAGCTGCAGGAAAGGAAGACGACTAGCCTCATAAGTTCATGTCCAGTGATTGCAATCAATATTTTGTGTGTAAATGAAGTATTGTTGATAGATATTACATTTTAGTTAGAGAAGCTGCAAACAAATTAATGACAGCAAAAAATCACTTAGGTCAAAGTTCAAACACAACTCATACAATTCTAGTATAATTATGCTGTTGGTTGGAGTGAACAAGCACGGGGTTTTGTACTTGAATAGCTTACCTCTTAATGCTTAAAACTTTTTCTAGCCTGAATATTCAGAATGGAGTAAAAAATTCCAGCTGTTAATCTGTTTTGCTACAGAAATTTTGTAAATAAAAAGTACATGTTAAGTCCCGTTTGTTGAACTCAAGGAACAATTTTTTTTTTCTTAGGTTGTGATATCATTCTGTGGTGAAAGGCAAGGGAATAAACACTTAAGAAAGTAAAATATTCAGGAGAATCTTGTGAAGCATGAAGGAGTTAGGTTTTTTTAAACCCTGATCTGTACAATTTACATACTGAGAAATATCCCTACAGCTGCTTTTTTTTTTTTACATAATAAAATGTTAATTATATGCAGAAACAAAATGCAGGTGGAATGAGCCAGCATCTTAACAAATAATTTTCTTAGTAATGTGTCTGATTTTCTTCAGAGGTGCCTGGAAGCGCTCATATATTTCTGCATGAGCAGGTCCCCAAGGTACCTGTCATCTTACCCAATAAGGTGCTCAGGGTGCCACCACCCAGGATGGCTTTGTTCCAGTGAGAAGCAGGGAGAAGTACAACCTGCTTTATCAGGTTGAAAGTATATAGTTACAGAAGATACAATACAGCTTTGAAGTTTCCTAAAATGTCACCTGGGATGACCACGTGCATGCGCCTAAACCTGGATTCATTGATGCTGTTGTCCATGCTAACTCGGCATGGAGCTTCACCACGCTCTCCCTGCCCAGGAATTATTGATCTTGCGCTGTGAAGATGTGAGCTTTCTGTCTGAGCTCTTCCTTGTGTTTAAATGCAGGGATGAGCTGAGACAGTGATTTGTCTGGGCTAGGCATATGCAGAAGCATTCTCAGACACCACGGTCAATGAGCATTGCTAGAGACAGGGATTTGCTTTCGACAGGGAAAGCCCTTACCGGTGGTCCTGATGCTGGTTCTTTGCAAGTAGCTCAAGCATCAGACCTTTGTGCCTGCTTTGGGGAGAATGAGTATCTGCCTCTGACTGTATGTTGCCTTGAAGATGCCTGGTGCCCTGAGGCTTTAATTCCTTTGTTACCTCTCACTCACCTGCTGGCTGGTTAATTGAATGTACAGCCTAGCAAGTCTGAATTTTCCACTTTCCATTGTAAACTCCTAAATTGGGCTAGATGACTGCTTCATTCACTTGCCTCTCCACAGTCATTGCACAAGAAACCGAGAAAAGTGGTTTTAGGTGGATCGACTTAAATCACTGGTGCCAGACCCAATTTCGGAATGATGGCACCTACAGCTGCAGCTAAAAGTCTGAATGGCAGTTAACTAGATGGTGTTATAGCAGAGACTGATTAAGCGCAGACAGACTCTGTTTTGATACCCAAAATTGGGTACAGAAGCTTATTAAAAGGGACTGGGATTTGTAAAGACCACCTGACAAATACTAATAATTTCTACAGTACTTAGTGTAGTGTTATAGAAAAGACCAGTCTTTGTTGGTTTGGTGTACCTGAGGGCAACTCTTAGTGGATTACCAGAACTTTTGTATGCATTGCAATTGCAACACAGGGTGATGACAGTAATAAGACTACCTTTGAACTTAAGTATTCTGGTCACCTTCAGCTACATATTTTAGCATGCAATACATTTTGGGTGAGAAGGAAGTCTTTCAAAATTGTGACATTTTGAAAATGAGTCTACAGTATCCCTCAAAAGCTCTTTTTTTCTCGGAAAAAATGATTTCCTAAGCTCTACAATGAGCTGATAGGAATGATGAGTACAAACTAGGTTAAAAGAGTCTGTGAAGAGTATTTTCCAACCAGACCTTTTCACAGGGAATTTACATGGTAAACAGAAGTTAGAGAGAAGTTTGGTTAATGTCCTTGGAGACCAGGAGTCGGGAGCCACTGTTCCATTTACATAATATTTCCTCCCAGTGCAATATGTGTTGATTTATAGAAAGCACTTAAAATAAATTGTTCGGATCTATTTCAACCATATAATCTTTCTGATATAGAGCTTGTTTTAAATCTCTCTCTTGTCCCATTCTGAACGACCTTATATTCATAAAAGTGTTTAAAGGTTTTAAATTTAAGATGCAACAAGAGCCACCTGATGAGTTTTGGACAGAATCTAATGAGTTGAGCAATTGCAAGGAAGATCCAGAGCCCCTGAATCAGATTTCCAATATTTAGTGCACTCATAACTCCTGCCTCTTATTTTAATGGAGGTGGCAATATTAATTGAACCAGGCTCATTAGAGAATGAACTTATAGCACTTCTAACACTTATCACTGTACAGAAAGGACAATCATTGTCTTGGTGCACCTACACTCTTTTCGTTCCAGTGAGATTAATTACTCTGAGATTAATATAATTAAAATGTGCAGTATATATTTTACTATGGGTAATAAAATAATAAAAAAAAGGTATCCTCCCTATGACATGGAACTCGCACCACACTGAGAAAGCAATCTTAAAACCTAAAATAAGTTTCTCTGTAACTGATTCAAATCAGTCTTAATATTTACATATCAAGTGGACCTTGGAGACCAGTATGTGCAAGTGTGATATATACATGCATATATCTATGTACCTATATTTTTTCTATAAACAAGTATCAGGTACAGTAATGAAAGGATAAGCAAGGTCCTCCCTTAAAAGACTAGGCCTAATTTAATGAGGAATCCTTCTCTGGATTTCTACTGGAGTAGAGATGATTACTAGGTAGCTGTTAACATTGTGTTTGTACATGTTACCACTTTAGTTCTATGCTTAATGCTCTTCCCATTTACTTTCAAAGCAAAAACCCTATATCCAAAATATATTAATAATCTTCCAAAAGTTGTTGCACCCAGCATTGGGCACAAATTTTCTAAGATGACATGGATTACAAATGCCGAATATTTTAACAAAGCAGCTGAGCTCCTATGTAATTAACTCAGTGGTATATTGACTTTTTTGGAGCTCTGCAAGTACCTGGCAATTGCAACTGAAGGATCACCATAACACACTAGGAAAATCTGATACCTTTTAACTTATGAAAATGAATTTAAACATAATAAATGTGCTTGCATAGCTAACCAGATTAGCTTTCCCCAAGGAAAAAGAAAAGAAACAGACCTGAGCTTTCATCCTCAAAGGGGTATACGTAAGTATTGAAATACTTAACATTTAGGTAGCTTACAGAAGCACAGTAAGAAGATCATACTGGAATATATAATATGAATGTAAAACTAAACAGAGCTTATAATAATGGCTTACACTTTTTTTTCATCCATGGCAGTATTGGAGAGGAAAGCATTTCTCTCTACTAGGAGAGGAAAGAACAGCTTGTCAGATACCATGGTGAATTTTTTCTTCCTCTGTTTCCTTTTTACAGAGCTACTCTAGTTCCTGGTATCTAAGGGCAAAGGTTTCTCTTTATAGATAGTTATAGCACTATTGGAAACAACTGCCTCACTGAGAATTGCAATAACTTTTTCCAGCATCCCAACCTCACAACAAGCCTTTTGAACATTTCACTTTCAAGCTCCGGGCGTTTATTGCTTTGTCCCAATCTGAATTCTTGAGAGAATGCAAAACAAGGGAACTACAGCAGGTCTTGTTTAGGCTGCAGAATTATTCAATTAACAGGTTAAAAATTAAGATTCAGTATCAAAATGGTTCTCATATACATGCTGTGCTTCCCCTCTCTCCACCATCCCCTGAGCAAATTAATTTTGATTTATAAATCAATCAGTCATGCGTTTTGAAAGTACAATAGACATGTACTTAAAAACACCAGTCTATTTTTAAAGATATAGATTTCAACAGAATTCTCTATGCTTAAAATGATGACTCCAATTCCACTAGTAATATCTTTAGGACTAGAATGAACTTTTGATGTACATTCACTATTCTGGGTATCCACAGTGAAATTCTTCTGTAAGCCTTACAATGGTAAATGCACAGCAGTTCAGAAGGACAGCATAAAACCTTGGGTTCACTTAAGGGCTTCTTGGGCTCTCCATTCTGTATGCACATGCTTTAGCTTTCCAGTTTTCCTTTGTAATTTGAAAGCTTTTTGTGCCATGTGGTATTAAAGAAATCATATTATACTACGTGTATGAAAAGCATACAAAGGAAAAAAAAAAGCATATATGTGTATATGCTTATGGCAAGAGACGTCTAACCATTACTGAATAGAAATTTGGAAGCAAAGTATTTGAATAAATATTGCTAATCTAAATGCACATACACAGAACTTAAATACTTCAAAATCCAATTGCAGCTGAAGGATCACCATAACACACTAGGAAAATCTGATACCTTTTAACCTATGAAAATAAATTTAAACATAATAAATGTGCTTGCATAGCTAACCAGATTAGCTTTCCCCAAGGAGAAAGAAAAGAAACAGAGCTGAGCTTTCATCCTCAAAGGGGTATATGTAAGTATTGAAATACTTAACATTTAGGTAGCTTACTGAAGCACAGTAAGAAAATCATACTGAAATATATAATATGAATGTAAAACTAAACAAATCTCATAATAATGGCTTACACTTTTTTTTTCCTTCTTTACATTCATATTGTGTGTACATATGCATCCAATTGTGAAGGAACACAACTGTGGTATCAATGTGGTAAGCAAATTTACTACATCATTATTAGCACATCATGCGTGCTCCATTTCTATGTATTAAAAATAAGAAAAATGTTTTATTGGTATGTATAGGACAGATAATCAAGCTGCAGAAGTCAACACTAGTACGTAGTTCCCTAAGCAAGACTCAGTCTAATCTGACTTTTATTGTTATACAGCTGTCTTGACTTTACACCCAGGAGGAATCTCAAAGTCAACAGATTCTGTAGGCATTCAGGGAAGCTGTGTGGGCTGGATGGAGCACAGAGGGAAGTTTTCATTCCCTTTTGTATTAATTATACCATCCTTTTCTTTTCCTTTCGTTAATTTTTTTTTTTTAGCATTTAGCCAGTGTTCATCCATTACTGCAGCTTTGTTTTTCTTTTAAGTTTTATTTTTTCCACAACAATATATTAGGTTTTCACTTTTTTTGCTTTTGAAAAAGCTGCAAATTGCTTGCCTTTGTTCCAATCACAGTCACATCAGCTTTAGCAGAACGCTAAAGGAAAAAGCAAGCCAAATTTTTTGATTAGTAGTAATGTTCTGGTCTATTCTGGGCACCGCTGACAGTGTTGAAACAGAGATTGGAGTTCAGAGGTTGTCATTTTAGTGCAGACTGATTTTACGACATAAGAAATAGATTTCTTTTAAAAATTAAAAAAATAAATTTTGTCTGCTGCTAAAAAAGATTGAAACAAAACTGGTTTTCCATGCTGGAGAGGAAAATAATACAAGTAGGATGGCAATCATTACCAAAGATGTACAGCAGAAGGAAGATGTTTGATAATGGATTATCAGCTTAGTTTTGACTTCTCATGAATTTGGGTGGGATCCAGCTGGACAGAAGTGCCTTAAACTGGCCTAAGCTCAGCACAGTTTGTTTATTTTCTTTTGTACCGCCTTACATACATGGCATAAATCTGATGCTCCACACCAAGACTCTGGATTAACTTTTGTGCTGTGGAAAGTCTGCCACATGTCACCAAGCTAGCTGATGTGTTGAGGAACGGATATCCGACCAACAATTTCCACGCCCTCCCTTGTGGCATCCAGCTGCCTAGTCATGAAACTTGTGCTGCATTACAGACCAGGGAATGGACCTGCCTCAGTGGCAGAAACCCTAACTGTCTACTCCAAGAACCTAATTATTATAGAAAGAGAAAGAAAATGTCCATGCAGAAGAAGGTTAATTTTTAATAAAAATGGTGATGATGACGTTGATAATGATAATAAGCTAATAACATATACTATAATATAATAATACAGCTAAAATTGCAATATGCATACTCAGTTTCTACCCCTCTGTGTGCTAAGGTTGGTGGTTTAATTCTGCTGTTGGCAGTGGTGTCACGGTGAGTTGTCAGCACCTGGAGTCCTGCACTGGGAGGAATATGACGTTCATGTTGATGATTTCTTCCCCGCTCTGGGATCCACTTGGGTTCCTTTCTATGTTTGCTAAGTTGCTTTATGCTTTCACACCTTCTTCTCTCCTCATTGACCTGCAGCTCCATGTCACATCTAAATTTAGTATATATAGTGCCTTTCACATATGTCGGGTTCTATTACCACTACTTAGTTCTCTTCGTTACCCCCCCAAACCAGTTTTGTCCAGGTCTGCATTTCTTTAAGCTGACCATTTGTCATTTTTTACAGCTGTGTGGTCTCCAGTGCCAACCCTACCATCCCACGTGTGCACTCCCCTGCACGGCATCCTCTGCCCCCACTTCAAGGCCTCTGTCATTACACCAGGCCTTCCAGCTCGGTATTGCATCACTATGGTAAAGTCACAAAACCATGGCGGTACCATACGAAGACAAGCAACAGTGAAACAAATCAGCCATAGGCACCTGGCCAATTAGGAAATTGTTGTTACAGCGAAACCGAGTAAACCAAAGCTGCGGGCAGTTCAGAGAAAGGTTCAGGCAGAGCAAACCTGGCAACCTTCAGTCCCGAGGCCTTGCAAACTCAGTACGAACCTCATGGCCTGTTACTAGCGCTGGGTATACCAGATTACAGGGCAACACACGAGAGCAGGGCAGACGGGTGCTGAACACGCCAAATGCCACTAATGTGGGGTGCTGGACATGTCTTGTGTCAGGAAAGGCCTGTTAGGGGTGCAGTGATGAGTGGTATGTGTTATACGAGATATGACATATGAGCGAAATAACAGCATCTTTTTGGGGAAGTGGTGGGGGGAACACTGAAGAAGTTTGTTTAAGAAGCAATCATTTAATATTGAAATGAAGGTAAATAGAGATATGGTTTCGATTAGCTTTATGGCGTAACATCTGATCTGAGCTTTGAGGCTGAAGGCTTCTTAGAAACATAAGGTAATAAATCACACAAGCCCTTTATTAAAATGATTTTCTGGATTTTTCTGAATCCCCAACAGTGCAACTCCAACATTGTTTTTTTTAACCTTGTGAGGTTTCACCTAAACATGCAATTCTTCTAAGAGGCTTAGCAGTGTGAAGTAACCTTGAAAGGTAATATTTACTGGAGTCAAAACACCATGCTGCAGCTCAAGATCGCTGCTGTTTCTTTCAAAGCAAAGTGATCTGCTGAGCTCAGGCCACAAGCCACACTGAACAGAGGACTCTGGGCCTGCCATTCCCATTAGTACGTCAGTGAGCAAATGTTGAATAATCCAAGTACTGGAAATGCCACTAGCAATGAAATGGAGCTCCTAGGAAAAAAAGAGTGCAGATTTACTCTCCTATGCATATTTGGAAGCAAGTGTACCTTCTGCATTGTTTTTCAGTCTTGCAGACACACCTTCCCTGAGGGGCATTTCTCATGCTGCACTTCCAATTCTGTTGAACATCACAGTCTTGAGGAGCTGCCACAGAAGAGAAATGCAAAAAAGCCTCCTTCTCCCACATTCTTATTCTGACACTAGTAATCCGATCACAAAAGCAGAATAAATAACTACTTGAGAAATAAATATCAAGTTAACTATAGGTTAGACTTTTCTAGTAGGCAGTCCAAGGAATAAAAAAGAAAATTACCATCTTTCCCACATGCCTACAAGGAGATACCAAAGAGTTTGGTAGCTCTGAGAAGGGTATATCTTTCCTCCATTTGCCTGGAAAAAGGAAAGAGATTATTTCACACTTCTGGGCAGTGCACAGCCGACACTTTCTTTCTCACCTTGCACCTGCATGCCCAGAGTGTTATTTTTGCCAGCCAGAAAGGGAGATAGGAGATGAGCCTTAGCCCTTTTCCATCTCTTGCATTACTCCACTCTTTTGCTCACAGGAAATACCACACTTCTATGAAGTGCCAGCCTTCATTCTGCTGACCAAAGTAATAAGGAGAGATTTTACCCCCAAATCACTGAGCATCCAAGCACAAACTAGCCCTAGCTGCCACAAAACCATTTACTAGAAAATAATATGAAGTAGCAGCTGGAAATAACTTTCCAGATAGAGAGATCATTTGTATCTACAGAATCTTAGAGTTTCTCAGAATGGGGTGTTTATCTTCAAATGAATAAAGCTACATGGAGCTTTTTGTAGTAATGTACAGTAAACCAGTAAGCAGTTATTTTTCTCCAAAAGCATTTAGCTTATGACTTCCAGCTGCTTATTTCTTTACAGCAATAATAATGTGCCAGGCTTTTATTTATGGCTCAGCATGCAGCTTTTAGCAGTTGATAAACAGCTATTAATAATATTTAAGAATAGGCAACCATGTAATATACACATTAGTTTGTGGCAGAGAAAAGGTGGAGATACCACACAAGGAAAAAAGTGGTTTTGTGATAAATGCTTAAGATTGCCTGAGATCAAAAAGTGAGCCTGATCCTGATTTTACAGCAGTGATACTCAGAATTAACCATACCAGAATTACATCACTATCATCCTTGCGTGAGATAAGATCCACAAAAACAAGTGCACCAATATTGACATATAACATCTTACCTGTTAGCAGTGTTACAAATCTAAAGGGAGATCAAGACAAGCTCATAATACTCCAGCCTCAAAATATTATTCTGTCATACCTAGAAGGTTTTATAACCTAAACTCTATATTTTATGGGTCATCAAACTATAACATTTAACCAATATTTTCTTTAAAATTAGTTCAATTGAAACTGCTGGACATTCTGCAAAAGATGCAGGTAAAATCAATTTGATCATGTACTTAAATTCTAAAGATCATATCTAGAGAAAACAGAAGTTCCTGATTAAGTGAAATAAGACAGTTGTTTTTATATGCACATGCATATATGTCCCTTTATACAGATTATATTACAGGTTTTGTACTTTTGTTATTTGTAGAGAAGATACCTCACATTTTGTTGGCAATGGGTACAATGTGAAAGTTAAAACACATGAGATAAGGATGTGAAGGAATCTCTTCTTAATATGATGCCCAGAATTTTCAGTTTGAATTCTTAGCAGTTCAAGAAACAGACTTTAAAGAAGGTCTCTGAATCAAACCAAACCAAACCAAATCAAATAAACAAAAAAATTACCTTGAAACTGTAAAATAATGTTTGAAGTACTTTGAGATACACACAGAAAGAGAAAAAGAAGGCCACATGCAAGAAAGCTTTTATATTTTAAAGCACTATTCTAAAACACTGGGTATAAAAACATGCAGATTTAGTAACTTTCAATGCTTTCCAGTAGCTTCACGTGGACTGATTCTCTTCAGTTCTTTTTAAGCATTAACCCCTTTCTCTTAACCCATCCCCCAGCATGAAATTTTGGATCTGCTGATATCAAAATTCCCACTGAGAAAGAATTTCATTGCCATGATAATTTCTCTCTATGAGAATTAACTCATTATGAAAAATCAACAGGAAAATATGTATTTTGAATACAGAAAAGCACATATTGTAAGGAATTAGATGTAGAAGAATGTGACTAGGGAAATCTGGAGCAGGAATTTTGTCTAAAGTTGAATAAATACAGGGGAAAAAAAGGAAGCAAGAGGTTAAGCAGAAGATAGGGAAATAGAAACGATTTCTCCTTTTACCTTCCCACACCACCTTTGGAGTAGAGTCTTCTGTGTCAAAGCAAACAGAAGAGAGGTAGGAGATGAAGAGGAGTCATTCTCCAAGCTGATCACTGTAAGGCTTCCCATGTGGAGGGAGCAAAATCACATGCTACAGTGATGGCAGGCCTGAATGACAGAGCCATCTGAGCTGCAACGACCTGTCTCCAGCACAACCCTTCTCCCAGAAAAGGGCAGCCTCCTGAAAACTTCCTACTTGAGCCAAGGGGGATATTTTTTTCTAATTAAAGGATTCACTTCTACCAGGAACCATAAGTAAGGAACAAAAAACCATAGAAATATAACCACAGACATGCAATGATTGTAAAAATAATAAGGGGTAAAGCACAGATAAGCCCAGCCCTGGAGCTGTTACAACAGAGAAAAAAAGCTGTAACAGGTCAGCAGATACTCCCATATACTCCTTAACGTACAGTGGGTGGTAGCAGTGGGTAGTACAGTGCATAGAAACTGTACAGTGGGTAGTAAGACCTCAGAGGACCAAGGATCAAGAAATTACAAAAAATTACAAAAAAATTACACAAACACAATGTGAAAAGACTGACAGTATGAATTGCCTTCCTCTTCCGAGTACTATAAGCATGGTAGCAGTACTGCATATCCATGTCACCAACAGCAGCAAGACATAGTGCAAAGGCTGGATCTCTGACTGGGCAGATAACCTGCCTGAATAGTAGATGGGCTCTGGGGACAGTTCTGGTAAAGCAACGTTAATCTGTGGAGGTGATCAGGGTTGCCACAGCAAATTTGCAGCTTTGATGGGAAAAGAAAAAAGTCTACTTTTTTGCCTGAATGCATGTCAAATGCTGTTTACTGTTTAGCACAATAATCCACCAAGTGATCCCTGTGGTATTTGCTAAATCTTCATTAAGTTTAACATGCAGAATAGTTATGGAGCTTGTAAACAGTCATGTTAATTCACCGACACAGCACTGTTTCCTTCGCAGAATCCTGCGAGAAGCATCGGTGCTGCACCTGTGAGAAGAGAGAGAGACGCAGAAAGGTCAGGGACTGAAAAGGTTCCAGATGCCCAAGAACAGAAATCAATTATTTTCTCCCAACATTTGAACAATACAGGAAAAAAACAGGTGGGAAAAAATTTTTGCTTCCTCAAGTTTACTTATGGTACTATTGCCTTTATAGGGTTTTCTTAGCTGGCTTAACAAGTTACTTCAGGGATCTGAATCCAAAACTGCATGACAGAAATCAGCTGGGTATTAATATTCACAGGAAGCATTATATCCTCACAGGGAAATTGAGAGTATTCAGAGATGACCATGAAAGGAGTGAATTTCATTACTTTTCTCAGCCACGATGATTTCATTTCAGCTAAAAATTATGAAGCATGCACTGCTATTGTTCCTGCCTTTCAGAATCAACTGCATGGAAATTGTCAGACAATATGAGGATTTCAGAAAAATAAAAAGGAGTGTTTCTTTTTGAAAGAAGTACAATTGTAAATGTTTCATGGAACAATAAAAGTGCTATTACTGGTAAATATACCACCCAATCAGATCCACACACATCTAACAAAACACAAAAGACACAGTAATTTAAAAACGGCAAAAGAGCAATGATATTGAGTAGCCAGAAGCAAAATTTCCCCTGTAAGCAAGGACTGTGATAGCAATTAGATTTTAAGTAGGATTAGGCCCATTGTCAGAACTTCAAATAGTCAGAGGGAAAAAGTTCAGATTTTCACTAGATTGTAGTAATGCCAGCAAGTACGAAAGTCATGAGAAAGACACAAAAGTAAAGCTAGCTTAAATAAAATGTTTCTAAATGACCACATAATTCTATTTAAAGTAACGCTTACAATAGGAGGATTTCAGGAAATAAAATTTTGTGACACTAGGCATGTGTTTGAACTAGTTAAAAGATTAAAAAAAAGATAGCTATGATACCCATTTTATTTCTAGGCTCTTTTCCAAAACAGTTTATAGTGAACACAAACAAGTTCCTTAAATGAGATCTTACATCTTCTACCAATTATGCCTTTTAGGTCCATAATCGGTTAATATACAGTGCTGTGTGCAATACACCACAGCCACTTTTAACAGGGTGAAAATTTTTCCTGTAATCTGTACATAAATGAGGTTTTATCTCTGAAGTTCTCTTTTTTTTTTTTTCTAGACAAGACACATTTTTCCCAGATACGCACTTCACCAGCAAAAGAATATTGGTTTATTTCATACAAGATACAGACAAATTTACACGTAATTTCACGTATTTAGTCCAATTATAAGTTCTGGAGTAGGACTTCCTTGTATTATGTGCTCATCACATCAAGGGATACTGTCCGGGTTTTGGCTGGGATAGAGTTAATTTTCTTCCTAGTAGCTGGTATAATGCTGTGTTTTGGATTTAGAATCATAGAACCATAGAATAGTTTGGGTTGGAAGGAACCTCTAAAGGTCATCTAGTCCAACCCCCCTGCCATGGGCAGGGACATCTTCAACTAGATCAGGTTGCTCAGAGCCCCGTCCAACCGGACCT
>NW_008795364.1:837487-843711 GCF_000699145.1 Aptenodytes forsteri | reverse complement strand
CTGTCTTGATACCAGGGGTTGCCCCGACCCAGGTGCAGGACCTTGCACTTGGCCTTGTTAAACCTCATGAGGTTCACATGGGCCCATGAGAATTCTCATTTAGCATGAGAATACTGTGATAACACACTGATGTTTTAGTTGTTGCTAAGCAGTGTTTATATTAAGTCAAGGACTTTTCAGCCTCCCATACTCTGCCAGAGAGGAGGTGCACAAGAGCTGGGAGGGGGCACAGCCAGGACAGCTGACCCAAACTGGCCAAAGGGATATTCCATACCATGTGACGTCATGCTCAGTACATAAACTGGGGGGAGTTCACCAGGGGGCAGCAATCTCTGCTTGGGGACTGGCTGGGCATCAGTTGGCAGGTGGTTGCATCACTTGTTTTGGTTGGGTTTTTTTTTCTTCTTCCCCTTGGGTTTTGTTCCTCTCTCTCTTGTTGTTTTACTTTCCATTACAATTTATTATTGTTCTTGTTGTCATTTTTATTATTATTTATTATTATTATTTTATTTCAAGTATTAAACTGTTCTTACCTCAACCCATGAGTTTTCTCACTTTTGCTCTTTTGATTCTCTCCCCTATCCCAGTGGGTGGGGGAGGGTGAGTGAGTGGCTGTGTGGTGCTTAGTTGCTGACTGGGATTAAACCATGACAGCTACATATTCCATTATTTAATGCAGTCAGGGCCTCCCTCTGCTTTAAAAAATTACTTCTGTTTTTCACTTATAATAATTAAGAATGCAACTTAGTGCTTAAGCATATAACTAAAAACATGATCCAAGTGAAGAGTAGGCACCTTCCCTGATCTCACATATTATTTACTGGGTACCAGAACTCCTTAGCTGAAAACCTTGAAAGTCCTAAAGTACAGTTTTGTTTCATTTCACTTCATTTCATTTCACTTTCATTTTTCTGTAGCCTTTCACTTTTCTGTAACCTGGTAGCTGACTTGTGCTTTGTCTTTTGCTCTGCTAGGACATCCCCCTACTATCTTCAGCTTTTCCCTGAAAAGGTATAGTGGGACACCATGTATGTTCCTGCTCACACAGCCAGAGAGCAGAGGTAAAGTCAGAGCCAGTGACCAGCTTGCAGCCAAGGTGTAGAGGGAACTGGACTTGTCTTCAGTCTGTATGGAAAACAGCACAACAGCTGAAACCTCATGAAGTGAAAGGTAAAACCTCATGAGTTACAAGCTCTTTCATTTTTGGTAGTGCCATTACAAATAAAATTCTAAGCTGGTTTGTAAGTATCATTACAAAATCTGTAGCCCGTGTTATTGACTCCACTGAGCACAGCAAAGATGTGAAATCAAGCATCATATCAGAACATCTCAGCTAAAATAAAATTTGCTAATATTTACTTACCGGCAGTATTTCCAACTAGGAAGTAAAATTTAAAGAGGGGATGGAAGTGAAGATGGGAATTTGAATAAATTAAGATTGCTAGATAATTTCAAGGCACTTGCTGTGAAATCTGGTCCCACTGAGCAAGAGAGTATGGTGGGTTCAGAATGCAGCCATTCTGGATTGCTGTACGACACAATGACACCTACATGGGGGATGACAGCCTGTCACACTGATAGTGCTAATGACTGCCACCAAGAGAGTCTTCACTTACAAGCAATCACAGACATCATTAAATCCAATGGGTGGGCCAACTACTTTTTTCAGGGCCAAACAGAAGAAGCAATTAAGCTCACAAAGAAGCACATATGAAATGTCAGCATCTGTATAAAAAAAAAAGATAAAAGTTAGCTTGCTTCCCTGCCAAAGCAGGGTCTATCTAGTGCCAGCTCCCTCTGGAGAAGGTACATGCAATGCATCAAAGGATGAGAACACGGAATGTCATTATAGGGAATGATATTACAAAGACCTGCTGAGAACAGCACATTTTCAGAAACTCTTTAAGGCAAAAGGAGGAAAACATGATGGAAATAAATAGGTGGCAAGCTCCAGGAGCAGATAAAAATGTGATATCCCAGAGGGACCCCAAAGAAGATAGACTGTCCAATCTTTCAACAAACCTCCAAACTTTCAAGGAATACAAGCTGACACAGAGTCCTGTACCTGTTATTCCAGTTCTGAAGGAGAAGAGAAACTACTGGTTCTGCAATGCTGAGGTTTTAGAGTCACATATTACTTACAAACTGATCTCTTACATGTTTAGGAAACATGAAGGTACTACAAGGTTAATAAATCATATTAGAAAGAATATACTTCAGTCCAAACTGAGACCACAAGTAGTGCAAAAAGTGGTAGACTTAGGGTTAGTTCTGTGCCCAACATCATCGACTATTGCTGCTGTAGAATCCCAATGTTTTCAAAAGTGATTCAGTACTAGATTTAAGGCATCTATGCTCCAGCTACACTTTCAACAGCATCTACCTTTCTCTTCTAATTAATCACATGCAGACACAGTATGTGCAACCTTGGCATTGTATGAACAATGCCAGTCCTGTCCACATTTAGCTGGATTGAATCATGACACTGAAAAGGTGCAGGTCGAATGGGGTCTCCTGGGTGAAAATGGTGTTTGCCCATTAATGTAAAAACGTCAGCCACAGGCATGCTCAGCCTTATTTTGGGGTCAGGAACAGTGAGTAGAAAAAGAGTGGTGTATCTTATTATTATCTTATACTGTTAGCTGTAAAGAGGGACCACAGGGCACTAGGAATGGGGCATATCTCTAGCGTAGTGTAAGGATAAGCAGAGGAACATTGACAGGGCATGCACAGCTGCTTATTCGGAGAGAGCCGGGTCAGAACACAGGGTGGCATCACAGATGGAAAAGCAAGCAAAGGCTGGAGGGGAACTTGCAAGCTCTTGTTGCCTTATTCCTATTTCTGCTGCCTGGTTTATTCCTGCCCCATAAGGTTAAAAACAACTTTCCCAAGATTCACCAGTGAGCCCATGTCCCAAGGTATTGCCTCAGCATAGAGGGCTGGTGACATCAACCTCCTCCAGACCAGACTCATGCTACCATCTCTCTCAATGTGCAAGTCAGTGCCACCACCAGTCTGGGCTGACAGTAACCTCCTTCTGAAACACAGCTGAACTGTGAATTGGCAGGAGATGCATTGCACTGGTGAAGATGTTGTAATGTCAGGCACCTGAGTGAGATGAATTGGGTTTTTTTTGTTAAAACACAGCTATGGTCTTGTGCTAGCTTCCTGCCCCTTAAAATAACCTTTAGTCCTCCTGGAACCACAGTCCCAATCAGAAGAATTGCATGCTCAGTTTTATCACCACATTCCCCAGGAGGATGAGGAGCTACAAGTGTGTGACACCACCAGAGATACTCAGAGCAACATCATTCATACAGATGAATAAAAGTCAGATTATTCCTCCATTAATTCCATATTTAATCTAGCTATAGATCCACTATTTACAGTCCTGCAGTCTGACCTGTATTTTTTCCTGCGGTTCATTTGGATAACTCTCAACTGTTGTATCTGCTGATATTTTGGTCTGGACTAGGGACTCTTGGCAAGGCATAAGCCTGTATACTGGAATTGAAAGAGTGATTCTCAGCATCTCCGGCCTCGTAATACATATCCATAATTCAGTTGATATTAAAGACCCTTGTTAACCATAAGAATATAAACAGGATTTACTCCACGTTAAAACTAGAAATGATGTTTCTGGATCAGGACAGATTGCTGGAATGAGTTCACAAACTTGGACATAAGAAAGTTTCTCAGTATGCTTAAAGGTTATGAAAAGTTCTTTTAAAATCACTGTAGAGAACACAGATGTGTAAAATAGAAACAACTCATGTCTAGAGAAAAAACTTTAAAAATACCTTTAAAAAATATAATCAAAAAAGATTTAAAATCTGTTATTTATACCTGTAAATGCACACAACAGTATCCTTCATTCCAAAAGTAAACACAGTGGCCTCAGACTGACATCTGATTCGATACTTGAAGAACAAGTAATCGCCTCTATAATAAACAAATTATCTTGGGGACATACCGCACATGTGCAGGAACAAGAAACTCTGGAATGTTTTTGGCAGTCCTCAAAACACAATTCTAAAATCAATCTGTGATGACAAGAGACCGAATCAATTATACACCTCTGTGGACCATATCTAGCAGGAAAAAAACAAACCTCCACTTCAATACAAGAAATTCACCACTCCAGTACTGACATGCAGTCTTTTTCAGCAAAAGATATACTTAATTTTGCATCTAATTTGCACTTTTAATACTCTTGTTTTCATAAGCAATAGCTGAATGCACTTGACAGTGTGTGACACCAGAAATGTCAACATGCCAAGCTAATTTTACAACTTCTGGTATAACACTTTCTCTCATACTCTTATGCAATAATCATAATCCAAAGTGAGTCTGATACAAAAGGCACAGCAGGCTATTTAACATCTTAGTAAAAAGAGACAGTCAAAATGAATGTTCTACTGTAAGCAAACGATTATGATTTATGGCTGCAAATATTGCTAAATAAAATAACACCAAGGATTGGCTCCATGAGCAGATCCCCTGGATACTCACAATCTGTACACGTTAGGTCAACTCCCACATTGATCTCAGAGCAGTCCAATTACCTTTCTCTGAAAAGAAACCTTTTAGCAGTTCAAGAGAATGGCAGCTCAGGGACTTTTTAGTTGCCACACGCATATGACTAAGAAGGACCAATCTCACTGGGTACAGAGAGCTCCTCTTGTTATTTTTTAATAAAATATTAAATATTATTAATAAAATAAAATAAAATAAAATAAAATATTTTTGTCTCTGACCAAAGGACGGCCTGTCTAGTCCCTTCCCAAAAAATTTTAGAACTATGGGGAACAACACAGGGCTAGGGGTAGTTCTGCCTCTGTTTCACCCATGGTGGCTGGGAAACAGGAGAGCTTTGTGTCTCCTGTTGTATGACCATTAATAAAATGAAGGTAGCCTGCCAGGATTCAGATGCCATGGAGGACCAGGACATGTCATACATGGCCCTATTATGATAAACTGTATGTAATCTTTTGCCAAGAGTGTGTTATGAAGCCTGTGGTTATCCATGAATCACTAAGCCTGCTCTCCTACCTGGGCAGGGGACAGGGAGAAGAAATAGCCACACAGCCTTCATTTTTGCCTCATCGCTTCCTCTTGGTCAAGCTCTTGCTTTATCAGCTGCCTGCACAGTACTGGGTGCCTTAGACAGGACAGGAGTTGGGTACCATGAAGAAAGTAACTACCCTAGCCTTTCATGGCTGATGCAGTGGTAAGAGTTAGTGATGCTGCTGTTTGGATCGCTGCCTACTGACAAATGGCATTGGGTGGCAGCTGACACACCTTAAATCTCCCCAGGAAGTCTGGTTCTCCCTACTCACCACATGGGACAAGGTGTAACTTTCATAGCTGGTGCAGCAGATACCATACAGCCTACCCGTCTCACACATCCTGTGCCCCGACTCCCATGCTGTCCCAGAGGGAGCAGGTTCTGTATCTTGCCCACTGATCTCCATCCAGTCCTCAAGGAGACCCTCACTTCTAACCAAATTAAATGCTGCTACCCTCCTAAAGCTGCAGTCAGCCCATGCCAGCTTGGTGGAGTCTAGCTATGGCTGGCACACTGGGGATGTTCTCTGTATGAAGAAGCATTGGCACCCGCAACTGTTCATCCAAGGTGCATGGCACAGCCTGGTCCTAGCCTGTGAATAAGGGTTCTCCCAGGCCCCAAATCTATCACGGAGATTTCATCATGACCAGCTGTCAAGGCAGTTCACGAGGCAGATGCTGTCAGCCGGGACTGGTGATAAAGTTTGATGCCTCACTTGTAGTCTCTGGAAGCACTGCCTTCCTGTTTGGTACGATATTTCCTGTGGGTTGTCTCACCTAGTGTCCTTCTGGAGGACAGCAGAGACCCATGGACATATCAGTGTGATGCCAAAAGCAGAGTGGAGGGACCATGGAAAGAAAACAAACAGTAAATGTGGCAAACTTAGAATCATAGACTCATAGAATCATTGAGGTTGGAAAAGATCTCTAAGATTATCGAGTCTAACCGTCGACCCAACACCACCATGCCCACTAAACCATGTCCCTAAGTGCCTCATCTACTCGTCTTTTAAATACTTCCAGGGATGGTGACTCGGCCACTTCCCTGGGCAGCCTGTTCAGGTGCTTGATAACCCTTCCGGTGAAGAAATTTTTCTTAATATCCAGTCTAAACCTCCCCTGGTGCAACTTGAGGCCATTTCCTCTTGTCCTATCAC
>NW_008795364.1:800921-837439 GCF_000699145.1 Aptenodytes forsteri | reverse complement strand
TCAGTAAAGAAATTTTTCCTCATGTCCAATCTAAACCTCCCCTGGCGCAACTGGAGGCCATTTCCTCTCGTCCTATCGCTAGTTACTTGGGAGAAGAGACCAACACCCACCTTGCTACAACCTCCTTTCAGGTAGTTGTAGAGAGCGATGAGGTCTCCCCTCAGCCTCCTTTTCTCCAGGCTAAACAACCCCAGTTCCCTCAGCCGCTCCTCATAAGACTTGTTCTCCAGACCCTTCACCAGCCTCGTTGCCCTTCTCTGGACACGCTCTAACACCTCAACGTCCTTCTTGTAGTGAGGGGCCCACTTACTTACTTACTTACTTGTCACAGTAAGAGTGCAGGTGAGAAAACACAATGGCTGGTGAGCTGCAGTTTCCCTTGCCTGCTAGACCTTACCAGTCTACTCTCACCATGAACATAAACATGAGCCTAGCTGACATGGGCTGCTGCCTGAGACAGATGCAATGGCAATGTGGGTATAACCAACATGCAGTAGATAATGCGATGGTCCACTTGTGAGCACATGTGCAAAAATAGTGAATTATTGACAAACAACAGAGGTTATAATACAGTACTTGCCCAGATCTATAGGATGGACCCATGCAGACTAAACAATTTTTTTCATGTAAGCAATGGGAGCAGATGACAGTTCGCAGAAGTAGAAAATTCAGCTGTAGTTCCTATGGGGAAGCAGAGGAAGAGCCTGTGGAGCACTGAGTTTTTTGCCAGAATGTCACTTCTGGAAAAGTCTAAGCAATGAAGTGACAGGCAGTTCAGTAAAAAGGATTTTTATTTACTGAAAACTGTACCTAACATTTCTGGTTACTGTTATAATTTTTTATTTCTAAAAAAAATCATGCAAGGTTCTCTAAAAGACTAAAAATTTATTTCATATCTCACAAAGCTATTGCATATTTTGTCTTGCACTTAGAAGTGCAAGCATCATCTATGCAGCATCAGAAGCACTTGATGCTTTACCTGAAGAAGAAATTTAACAGCAAGGCCATTTAATTATTTTTTCCCTACCTTTACAGCTAAAAGAACAATACACTGAATGGTATCTAGGAGGCAAATGTTACGATTCAGATTCACAGGTTTGCTTTTGGAGATCTGTAATTGTGTTAGAATTGTGAACATGGGGCACCTACTTTTTTTTTCAAATCCTTTAGGAAAGGGGAAGCTCTTGAGCTAAAAGAAGAGGTTTTAAAAGAATATGAAAGGCCAAAGAGTAGAGGAGAAAAAGCAAACTGAGAAGGGAAAAGAGAAGGTTGAGAAAGAAAGGAAAGGAAAGGAAATATAAACAACAGTCAGGAATGAAGCTGGATATGGAATTAGGTAGATCAAACAGCAAACCCACATCTTGACAAAACACTCTTCTTTTGATCTACAACAAACCTACACCACTAGGTTTGAAATAAACATCCTTGCCTAATACAACCTCATCCACTGTAAGCAGTGATCTTGATGGGACCCCCATGAAGAAATTAGACTGTACCTTTAAACCACATTTTCTACTAAAGAATAAACTGAATTCTCAGTTATGTCAAGACATTCTTTCCAACATGGGAAAGCCTTGTGACATATTTTTGCATTTTAATCATTACACGATCAAGACAAGGATCGTAATCAAAATCCCATCTGTGAAAACCAACTGTCTATTTGCAAGGACAATTTTAGCCTGTACAGGCAACAGAATCAACTTTAACACTCTTCCAAAAATATTACTGAAATTACCCTGGGAAACTAAATATGGATAGATATCCATATTCACAGCTTCTAACAGGAGGAGAGGTCTGGTTAGCATTGTCTTCATTAACTCAAAACATACAGTTAAGCAATGAGTTTTCAATGGTTGCAACTTTTTGGGGGGATCTGTTTCCAAAAGAGTTTGACAGAATGGTTTAGCAGAGGATAAATGCTAATTTTGTTATTTAGTATCAGTTAATTCATTATAGGATTTGCTCATCTATGAGATTATGACGATCCAAAGAGATCTGAAAAACATTTAAAGTCATGAGTAATGTTGATGGGGAATCAGATTTTGTTTTGGCAGTGAGGGAAGGAGGGAGAGAATTGCTTAAGAGAAGCTGTTAAATGCTCTATGCCTTATTAAAATTCTTGCTGGTAAAGTACTACTGATACTGCAGTGAAACTACTAATACTGCAGTACAGTACTACTGTACTATCTCATTAATTATGATAAGTGCTGAGAGACACAAGACTATGTTTTTTAACATATATTTAATTTACCATCCTAGAACATTGATCTAATGCCACAACCAAAATCAATTAAAATTTTGGTGTGCAAAAATGAAAGGAATCACTCTATACTGCAGAGTATGTCTCCTCTCTGATAGTCTCCTCTCTGACTCTAAGTCAGTGACAAAGGGAATACACCGTTCCATTCTAAATATTTTGTTACGAGAAAGAAATAAATGTAATGAAGGAAACTCACAGAACCACAAAACTATCAGATCCCAGAGGGGCTGATTTATGAGACATGTTTAAGAGGTATATAAATTACTATAAAAGAGGAAAGAAAGATGTTAATTGATCCTTTTCAACAAACTTTTAATGCTTCTAAGAGCCAGATCAGAGGGATTTTATTTGGCATGGCAAAAAAAAAAAAGTATAGAGAAACAGTGAGGTGAAATTAAGGAAGAATTTGCCCTGATTATTAAGAAAATCTTTCAGAACACAATTGAGGAAATAAAGCTGTATTTGAAAGGAAGTCATAAATGAGGAAGCATCTAAGAAACCAAAGCTATCCCACATAAAAACATTAGAGAATATTCATTAGGGATCAAATGATGGATGAACGGCCCAGGAGCATGCTCAGGCTTTTGAAAAAGTCTGGAATCGGTGAGGGAAGAGAGGCCTAAAGGGCATTTGCCTGCAAGCAGTGTAAGTGGGAGCCACAGGGTACCCAATACACACTTTCTGCAGTGCTGCATTTGACCTGCCCCTCCAGGATGGGGTGTTGCTGAGAGATACATGATGGGTGAAGAGAGCTGGCATCCGTCTGTCAGAGGGGGAGACTGTGGTGGGGAACAATGTACTCCTTTTGAATAACACCCACACTTCAGAGTATGGAGTGACGAGTTACAAATTTTTAGTAAGTAATGTTCTACTATAATGACAGCCTTGACTATTCTAGTTATTTTCATAGCTTCAGAAATCCATAATCAAGAGTTGAATTTAAATGAGTTGATATATATACATAAAATGCATATATTTAGCTTAACGTGTAAGCAACTTTGTGCCAATGTTAAAACCAATGTTATTATGATAAATTTGTTGCCTATATTTCAGTTAATATTCTTAAATATTTTAGTGTAAGAGTAAATGTATGTTTTTTTATAGTTTGGATTGGGTTATTAATGAATAATGAACCTTGGAAACTGTTTAATGTAGAATAACATTGGGAATAAAATTTCATATACTTGAAGTTGAAATGTGGAAATACTCATTTTGTTAGAACGTTAATTGCAAAAGACAAAGAATGAAACTGAAGATTTCATACTGAAGAAACAAGAAAAAATAAACATGCTACAAAATGCACACAGCCTGTTGCTGGTTTTGAATGTTGCAAGTGGAATTCAACAGATGACAGACCTAGATTTCAAAGCAATTATCTTCACATTAGCTTTTGATTCATTTTCAGAAAAAAACAAAGCTCAAAAAGAATTTAGAATGTGTGGGGAAAAAACAAAGACTTACAAAATATGAATAACAAATCATTTGAATAGTGGAAAAAATAGAGCAATTCCTGACCAGCCTACGTGATAAAAATGTCACTTCTAATCTTAAGGTGATTCTCAAACTTGTGCTGCAGAGTAGAGAAAGGGAGAACATCAGTAACTGGCCTCTTCAAAATGAATGCAACAACAACAGAAGATGCCTTCCACCTCAATGTCGGGGTCTGGATCTGTGACCCCACAGATTTGGCTTTGCAGCGAGAGATTTTAAGTGGTGCCCCCAAAGCTTTGTTCCATTGATCAATGCATATGTAAAAATATTCAACAAGTCAGTGGAAACTTAGATATTAGTTTCTTAGTACTGTTATGCACAAGTACAAATCTCTTTTGACTAAGTATCATGGCACAAAAAACAATTATAAAACAATGTGAGAAGCAACCAAGACATGTGTTACATGATCTTAAGAATTCACTACATTTCTGTCTGTTCCAGGTAAATAGCACCTTTTTTGCTTGCTTTGTTTTTAAAAGCTTCTGCCAATATACGTCTTCTGGTTTATATGCAAGGCTTTTTGCATTTTTTACCTACTGCAGGGTAGGTATCATCTGTAACACCTGTGATGGTAGAGTGGTAGCTTGATCCAAGGATGAAGAGGTCCCAACTAAAGAACTAGCTCAATTCTGAAACAAGTCAAGAATCAATCAGTTCCCAGAGAAAGCAACTGCAGAAAGGTAATTCTTCCTCTTCCAAAGAGGATTGTTTTTTTCACCATGAAATCTCTGAAGAATTTGGTTCCAGTATCACAAGCACCACTCAGGACAGCATGTGCCTAATGAATAGTTTTCTTGTCTTAAGCTCAGTGTTGTGGATTTGCTCACCCGTCATGACTAGAAACTTCTGTCAACACTTCCAGTCTTGCTGTGTGATAAACTTTTCAAATTAGGAGGTACAAACTCTAATTTTTAAGTATGAACATTTATTTTATATTAAACCGAGAAATGCAGTAAAAACATAGGTAGATTTTTTTTTTTTAAATAGGTAATAGGAGTTACAGATGTAGACACCTTCGCTGTAATTGTCAATAGCCAGTGTCTTCTTTATGTGTGGCTCTTAAATGGAGGAATTATCATCTGATGACTAAGTTCTCCACTAACATCTCATTTATATCAATTTTGAAAGTACATGAGTGTTAACTTAATCGATTCAAAGCTTGAATAGTTGTACTGCATTTAAAAAATGGGATGAATAAAATCAAGCACAGGCAAAAATCCACCTTCTGTTGCTTGAATTTCAACTGCCATTTACAGGCAATGAAACCTGTGAGACTTTCTAGGAGTGGTAGAATTATGCAAGAGAAATTACAAAATCGAGTATGTTCTTAGAGGGGTTAATATTTGCCTGTTGGATTCTGGCTAGGTTGTTTTGGCTTTTTGTTTGTTTGTTTTTATACGTACACAGACAAGAAATAGACCGGACTCTAGTTCTATTTGTGTGGTCACTAGTTCATCTATACTGGGACCATGGAGGGCCACTAACTTTACTCTAAAATCCCAGATTCCTATTCATCCTCATTACCTACATGTTGACTTACACTGTGAATCATATATGGGTAAGATTGCTCCTTTGGCTGCTTGCCAGGGTAATACGTACAGAAACACTCGTTTTAGACTACAGAGCAGAGGATGTACAAGCCATATCTCCACACACAGTCCAAGCTTAAGTCCAAAGACCTTTCTATCCCAATTTCCCTCATCAGTTCTTCATAGGATGTCCATAACCCTTGCCATCTTCACAGTCATGGTACAAGAAAAGCCACATCTGGCAGACTGAAGGGGCCCTCGGACCAATGTTTACCTGCAGTGGAACTTGCATGAAATGAGTGACACAGGACCCAAAGATGATACTCTTCTGCTTAAACATTTGGCAAGATTCAACAGACAAGTAGCACTTGTTTAAAAGTACGAACTAAAGACAATCTATGTTCATAGAAAAGAAGAAAACTATCTTTCGGGGACATGTGTGTTTGCTTTTTGATTTGCTAACTGTACTTTCTGGTTAAGAGAACAGAACTGAGCTTTTGTTGGTCCATGATCATCTATAGGGTTCAAAATGTCCTTACCAGAGAGGCTACTGAGACAGGCAAATAGATTTAGAGAGACCACTTCAGGCAAGGCCATTTACTTCCCTGCTCTGCAGAAGTAACCAAGGCAGGACTACCCGGCCAGAACAGACCTTTGCTGAGCTCTGGCAACCAGAAGGGGAGAACAGAGTATCCAGGGCAAGGGCATGCTCCACTGGTGGCATTCAGCCAGCCCTGGCTGACACCGGAGGGGAAAGTTCAGATTGTTCTGAGGAGGTCTGGGAAGGGTTGCACAGTCAGCAGAGGAGAATAGCAACAGACTTTTGCAAAAAGTGAGCAATGCGTTTTGACACAGCCTAGGTCTTTGCTGAGCTTGCTGGGCAACACAAAACATGAGCAATGTATATGCATCTCAAGGAAGTCCCCTTCCTCCCAGACATCTGCACCTGAAGGTGTGGGATACCCCATACACTCCTCTCTGGGATCAGCTGCTGTGGCAACAGGTTTTTAAAAAAAGCATGCACCAGCACCCTCCTGGTGCACTTAAGATGCAAGTAGCAGGAGAACTATTTGTTTATGCATAGCATGTCCCTGATATCTCCTTGCCTTGCTGTAAAACCTGGGTAGCACAGATGTCTCTGGTGTAAAACTTTTGAGGTCCACTACCAGCAGAAGGTAAAATAGTTATGTCGTAAGGGCACAGCAGGGCTGAGGGGTTGTGGTGATCACTGTCCCTTTCAGGGGAAAGGAGTGGCATGGTGACAGGGTGTGAGAGGAGCGTGAAGGATTATGAGGGAGAAGTGCAAAGGGTTGGGTGGTGCAAAAGGCTAGGTTTTTTCCTCTGAAAAGAATCTTCCTGTGACTCTGAACCTTGAAAGTGTAGCTATGGATGGTCTAAAGGATATCACAATGTGGTTATCAGCAATGCTCTGTCTCAATGCAGGGTTCTAAAAGCAGTGCCCAAATTCCCATAACCTCCAATATATATATATATTTAACTTTCTTGATATGAGAGAAAGGGACAAGATCTGTAGAAGTTTCCTGAGCTGTATTGCTGCTTTTATGTGCTAGTTCAATGAAGGAAGACCTGAAAATCAGTACACTCCCCACACACTGTATTCTTGAACTTAATATACTGAAAGACTGTTTTGCTTTTTGGTTTGGTTTGGTTTAAAAAATTTCCAGATGTATATTCTCCAAAACCATACATTCACAACAGCTGCAAAAGTTAACATCTTAAGCATGCCTCAATCTTCCTCATCCTCCTCTCTGTAAGGAACCATGATGTGCTTAACCCACCAAAGAAACACAGGAAAAAAAATCATCCTTTCTTCTTTTTTATAATCTCTGTGTTGGAGATCTTTATTTTTACTCAGTTTAATAGCAGGAAGGAGATAAATCACAGATAAATTAACAGAACTACCAGGAAATCTTTTCAACAAGAACCAAATGCCACATTATTAAGAACTGCACAACATTTTACTTCTTTAAAATCATGATAGACGGTTGTTTAAGTGTACACAGTTTCTCTGAATTTCATTTCTAATAGCAGTTAATTTTAAGTGATTCTCAATGTTTCATTCTGTCACCACAAACATTTTAATTTAATACAAATCATTTCTAAAATGCAATACACTTAAAATATACAGAAAAGAAAAATAATTTCAAATAAATGCTTAAAGAATTTCCCCTAAGTTGGTTCACCCGAGAACTGTTCCAGGCAACAATTAAGGAAAGAAGGCACGATTAAAATGTTACCTGACTACAAAACAGGAAACTTCGAAGCAAGACCTTAAGGATATTTGATGACTGATTCTGTTGGCTAAGTGTAAGTGTCTACATTCAGTCTACACACATTTCCTAAGAAGACGTTTGTGTTTCTGAGCAATTGAGTTCCAAAGCAGCTTTGCCCATTTGCTCATTGCCAGATTTTATACAATTCTTTTCCCAAAACACATGCACAGTGATTCAGCTTAGGGACACATGGTTAGGCAGCAGCTGTATGCAGTGGGACAGGGCTATTCAGGGAAAAAGGTGGTTAAAAGCAACAAGACACTTCAAGTCATCCTATCTACAAGTGATGCAACTCAAAGGCAGGCATTTACTATGAAAACTTCCATGCAGTGTCATGATATCTCACATGGATAGGACCATAAACAACATGTGGCACACTCAAATAACACCTAGAAGAGCACACCACATAGCCTCTGTAATGCCTTCCAGGTCTCCCAAAGTGGGTCAGGTAGTGCCAGCGCATGTGGGAGACGTCAGTGGCTTGGCCAATGGTGCCATGCCCTCCAGATTGTGTGAAACAGCTGTACCCCTGTCTCTGCATGAATCAGAGGCTTCCTAAGAAGGCTGAGAAAAAGATAGGACAGGGGAAAAAGAAAGAAAAATTGAGAGTGTTTCTGGTTAGTATGCCTTTTGGTTGATGGTAGCAGAGCTGAGACTGAACATAACACCAAATTGCAACTGCCTTCTGCTCAGGAACACTTTTTTTCTATGATAATTCTATATTGCCCATGAGTTAGCCTGTTGTCCAAAGGACTCAGAAACTATGCTATTAACAAAGAGAATTCAAACTGATGGCCTGACAGAGACATCTGGATATAGAGTATAGTGGTACGCAAGACACAACTGTACTTATACAAGTAGCAATGGTACTATGCAAATGTACCTTCCAGCATATCCTCTTGATGTCTGTGAGGTTGTGTTATGAACTTGACCAGGGAACCTTTCTGACTAAAAGTAGCAGCCCAAACAGCCGTATTTCAGGCAGATGAATTCCTTCCTTACTTCATGGAGCAGTGACATGAAACAGTTATGTTCCCTTTATGCAGGGAAAATGTATGGGGAATGGAGGAGACACCCATTCACAGGTCCTATAAACAGTATTAATCTTGCCTGGATACCAGAGAAGGAAAATATTGGAACAGACACTGCTCAACAGTCACCGTTTCTGCAGATTTCAGGTTTCACTGCTCCAGCTTGAACTGGTAGATCCATTCCTGGTTTTTGGATTGACATGTGGAGGTGGAATGTCTAAAACACTTATTGCAAGGTTAGTGCAAGCTGCATTTTTTCCAGTTCATCTTTTGCTTTTTGACAAAGAGCAATCCAGGATCACTGTAAGATTGTCCTATTGCTACTGCTATTCTTTTAAAGGCAAATGTCAGGAAGTCTATCCTTCCTGTTTTCAGATGTTCAGGGATAATTTTCTTAGAGGGTCCTTTGATATATCTTCTAGCTAAGGAAATGACACTTTGCTAATGTAAGACCGCTGACAAAAGCCAGTGTAGTAGCTTATTAATCAGTTGCCTATCACCTGTAGATGAAAACTCAATTTTCTTTTCAGTGTTCTCATCTTGCTAGCAGATTACTTCCTGCAATCATTCATACAATTTCAGATTCCTCAGGCTTCTGAAGGGAAACAGTCATAGCATCCTTGACTGTGCCATGTTCAAAATGAGATATGGCAAGACAGAGAACAGCTTCTGAGATGGTAATCCTCAGACCACTATCTCAAAATTTGGACCATACTGTCATGCTGGCATTTGACAGATTGCTTTTCAAGCTCATCTAGTTCTGTATAAAGCCCGTTGTCTTCTGTTTGCTAATCTGTCACTACACAGCATGCACATTTATGCATACATGTAATTCACAGTTTTGAGTAAGCTCTTCTTAAAAAAGAAAAATCTTTCATACTAAAAGAAAACAACAGAAGTGAGAAAGAAACTAGTGTAACTGATTAAATAAAGTGGTGGTAGGAGATAAGCGGTGAAGTGTAAAGGTAAGGCTGTGGTACATCATTAGGTGAAAAGGAAATATCAAGAGAACTACGCACAGTACAGCTACACTTACTTGATAACTGAAAATGAGGAGTGTCCAGAGCGTCCCGTAAACAGAAGTTGTCAGACAAAATAGCATGAAACCTGTAATATCAAAGAAGTTTCTGCAGACTAAACTTATTATGAACATTGACAAACCAGCAGATTTTGTCTAGCAGAAAGAATAGGAGCTGAACATCAAAAAGTTTTAATGAAAAAAAACCCTAACATGTCCACAAAATCACTAATGGCTTCCTATAAAGTTTCTTACTGACTTGTGTAGTATATAAAACTAAATATAAAGGTATGAAAAAACCCAGACCCACTCAATAGCAAACACTCTAATTGTTCCCGCTGTGGTTACAATGTATCATATTAAGAATGGGGACATACTTGCAAAACCACTTCACAATGTTCTGTTATCCATATGCATTAATGACTTTGTTAAATGTATAAACATTCACTTGGCAGAATGTTATCAATATATCTCCACAAGATGCTTTTGACTCTCTAAGTCTGCAGCCACATCTAACAGCTCATGTGTGCCTGCTACTTCTGTGGGAGAGGCTGCAATTCACTTCAAAAACAAACAATAGAGCAAGAAATACTGTGCAATACTGACAGCTTCACGCATAACAAATGGCTGCAGTGGGCATGGTATATTGGTGCAGTGCAAGAACAAGTGTATAACAGGGGAGAAACCATAGGGAATTAATAACAGTTCCTCTTGATTCATGGATTATCTGACTTCTCAGATTCAAGTTTCTTGGTTTGTGTCTTTAAAATGTGATAAAAATAAAAGTGTTTATAGACTCATCCCATGAATTCAAAATATTTTCATTTCCTGCTAAAGTTAACCTTTGTGTATACCAATATGTAACAGCTGTCTTACAGAAAAATCTTGATGGTCTTCAGCTGAAAGATTAACTTTATTTATTTTTGAAATGTAGTCAGCTTCCAAGGAGTACCTATCACAATGGTATTTAGCCATAGCAAGACACCTCTGAAAAATTGAACTCATGGAATGTTTTATTCCAATATCTTAATGCTAGTACTCTGTTATTAAGGAGTAAACTGATGAATTCTTGAAGGAATTTCCCCAGCAGAAGTGGCTGGAAAGCAGTAACTTATGTCTCTCATCTCAATAGTTTAAGAGGATAACAAGGCTGAACTTCAAACCATTGGACAAATTAAAGCTTTTTATTTCATAAGCCTTAATAATTATTTTTAGCCATAAAGATATTTTCACTCTTAATAAATGGCCATACTCAACAGTCATTTGCCAAGTTTGAAACAGATTAAGCTATCTTGAATTAGAGTAGCTGATCACTTAGAATCAAGTAATCTGACTAATCAGTTAGTCCTTTGTAACAGTTCCTCAAAGCAATTTCTATTGTCCAAAATTAAAATAGACAATCAGAAATTTGACCAAGTGGAAAGGTGTAATTGGCTGCGCTGGCACTGCTGTGGTTCACAAACCATGGACATCCATCCATTTCATAAAGCAGTTCCACACTTAAAAATACAGTACTTTATGCTTAGTTAGCTCATTTGATTTCATGACTTGTCGTGTTCAGTGCTTAATAAAAGCTGTATGTTGGCTTTCTTAATGGAAATGTTTCTATGTCTAGGTAGAGGAGGAGGTCCTGTACTACTAATGTACGGATAACAGGATGGCAGGAGACAATTTTAAATTTGGACCTGTCAAATTCATGGGGCTAAAGACAAGATCAGCAGTTCTAGCAGCTCTTTCTTAAACTTGATGACTTCGTCTGACAGCCTCAGAGAGAAGACAACAAACCTGCCTAGCAGAAATTAGGGATCCAGTGTAAGAGAGGCTGGGTAAAAGAGTTTCTTACTGGTATATCACAGGTGAACTCTCCCTCCCTTTGGAAGGCCAGGACTTTGACTTGGGAAAAAGAAAAGCTTTGTTGAAATAGTCAGAACAACTGGAGGTAAAAAAAATTCTCTTCTATAAGATCAGATGTTTCAAGCTGCCACAGCCTATGAAATAGGGTGAATAGACAATACTGTAAATAGCTCCCACAGATACTGACAACTACTCTTTCAGGCAGTTGCTAATACAGCTCCACTTTTGTTATCACATCTACCCAGTTCATCCTCCCCTCCTATTAGCTCTGCTGCAGGCCTCCCCCCCCAACATACTCACAAAGTTTATCTGAAGTGCCAAGGTTCAGAACTCATTTTCTACTCTGATTTTGTAGAAAACAGAATTAAATTGACAAAAAAGAAATGAGGTTTTATACTGTGTAGCTCTTACTGAACTCATTAGACATTTATGTGAATATTTGACAGTAATAATCATACATTATATCTGTGTGTTAAAGGCTAGAACAAGTTAAATTTCCCAACCCATATCTGTACTATCTTTTGTCTAAGGTATACATAACATTTTATAGAACCACAGAAACACTTCCATTTTCTACAAGTGAGACTGCATTGCTCATCACCTGGTAACTATTTACACAAAAGCTTCCTTGAGCAAAAGTCACTTTGTTGGACATTATCAATGTATAACAAACAAAGGTATTGTTTGAGTTGTAAGATTTTGTAACTTTCACATCTCCTGAGCAACATGATAGTACACAGGAATTACAGACAGTTATTTTACTCTGGTATAACTGAGCTCATGTGAACTTAAATAGTAGTTCTTAATCAAATGGACATGCAGGCTGCAAATATTTACTGAGCAATGACGATTTCAACACTTCAGTTACTTCTGTGAAACCCTATGTTTGCATTTAAGGAGTTATGGTTTTCCTATAATGCTGACCGTATGTTAAACTAAATATTACCTTTGTTTTATTTTTATAAAAGTCAATTTACTTCCAGTGAGGTTATAGCCTTAAACTTTCCCATTGATTTTAATTTTGCATGTGCAGTTTCTTTGGGAAAGTTATGCTTAGAAAGATTTTCTATTTAGTTGACTTGTGTATGCATTTCAGTGAACTGAGTTTTGGTTACATGGACTGACAGTTTTATGTTTTCTAATGTTCGTGGCAATCGAGGGCAATGATTCAAAGACAAAGACTCCTTCTCCCAAGCCCTTCTAAGCAGTACAAGGATAAAAGGGAAATTACAGCCACTTAGTCTGAGAACGCCTCAATTAAAATGGTATGAATCCTACTAGTAACAGAAAAGAATACGGCTTGAATTTCACAAAGTATTATGAAAACTTTCCTAACGTAATAAATACACGTTTTGACAAATCAGACTAAGCAACCTCTTTCAACAGAAAAGCACTGCTCCAAGATTACTTTTTTTTTCAAAGATATCGGGGGAGCAGAGGGGCGGAAAGGGATAAGGAATAAAGAGCATCTGTTAAGATTAAAATGACAACTCTAGCCATTAGAGCTTCAAGCTCATTGGCATAATCTATATTGCCTATCCTAGACTCAGCATTATGCCCTGGAGTATTTGCCTGGTAAGTGAGTATTGCTTTCAGAAGCAACAATAAAAATAAGGCAAATTATTGTCATTAAAGTAATCTTACTTGGTTATGTGAAGACTGTGCAAGTAGATTCCTTTCAGCTGTCTAAGAATTCATCTCCTGTACAAGGTAAACTCTGTGGGTAAAAGGCTGAACACAAAGAAGAGAGGTACCTTATTAAAGGTACTTTGTCTAGCCAGATGACTAGTGAATGTAAACCCTCATGGATAATGAGGTCTATGAAATTAAGGCAGACATTGAAGAAACTGGGAACAGAATGATTGACCTTGAAACAGACACGTACTAAAGAGTGCAGTTAAGATCTCTAACACAATAAAATTAAATTGCTTGGGTGAGGAGGGGGAGGAGAGATAGACCATGCAGATGAATCAAGAGACAATAATCAAGAGATAGCTGTGAAAGAAGGCAGAATATGAGAACAAAGGGTTTCCCTGAAGATGTAGAAAAACTAGAATCAAGTTTCTAAAGCAGTATTTTAGCATATTCTAAAGCAGGAAGGAGAATTAGAAATAACTACTAAGACATTCCACCATTTTTATGTCCTTTCCTAACACAAGATGACCAAGGGACATGACACGAAACCTACCCTTGGAGCAACAATACCAAAACAGATTGAGAAGAGCCGAGTAGTCTCTGTAATAAGTCAAAAAGAACATTTTTTTCAAGATATAACAACTACTAACTTTAAAGAAAGCTAGCGTGAATGAATTTTCTGTCTGTTGTAGGGCAGCCTATGTAGGATACTGTTGGGGTTTCCCCTTTTAAGCTCATTACATCAAGAACAGCAGTAAATCTTAGAGAGATATTGGTAGGTTAAATCCCTTATATTATTAAATCTAGTAGCTGACAAATCCTTCTGAAAGTCAGGAGGATTCAGAGTCAGAGCATGAGACAATTTTAAGTATTTCAGTGTCAGTCAAGGTTGGAACAACGTAAGTCACTTGAGTATACACAGGTCATATTCACGGACATAAAGCAGTAACTGGAGGGAAGGTATGAACATAGGAGAAGACATCACTCCCACTGGTCAGAGAAACAAGGATGTTTCACTATGGTGACAAGGCAGACAGATGTAGCAAAGACAACCCTGTAACAAGGACTGTGGGATCAGCACTTCACTACCAGTTTTATGCTATAGAAGAAGAGAACCAGCAGCTTTCCCCTGGTGTGATACGCCCCCGCCCTGCATGGCAATCACATGGAAGTCTACTTCATCCATACCAGTCTGGTTCTTTGTCTCCTACTAGTTCATATCTCTGAAACAGAAGCCCAGCACTTCATCATGAAGACTAGGATACATCTCTATTTGAAGGAAAATACAAAAACCTGCTTTTCTATATGAAACAAGACTTGAACTGTCCTTGGCCTAGAAAGCAGGAGCTGGTTTGCATGAAAATATCTGTGTCCATAAGGAGACGAAGAACACACGGAAGGCTGGACACACAATGAATAACTGTTGAGCCTACAGCACCGAAAGCTGCACAAGGCCAGATAATAAGCTTGATTCTGGCCTGGTCTATGCCCTGTGTATGTATGAATGTTTAAAGTGCATGGCCACTTTGATTAGTCAGTCTGGAGTGCAACTTGCAAAGAAATTAGTTTTAGGGCATAACAAGGATGTATTCATGACACAGCTGTGCTGGTGAAGCTATTAGTTACATTATTAGAAAGGCATATCCTGAGGAGCGTTGAGAAAGACAGGAATAATCAGTTGAAAAAAAAACATGTATCTTGAAAGACAGGTTAAGGGTTGGACTTGATCTATTGATTCTATGATTCTATAAGGAAAGAGGGGAAACTTCTATTTTAGCATTTGCCAGGAATATTGCAGAGGTTAGTAATTATACCATGTGTAGAACTGCAAAACCCAAACCCGTGAAGATTGCCAGTAACTGATAGCAATGGCAACGTTTTCTTCCAACTGTGCATGTAAGTTCATACACACTGATAAAACAATCTAGTTGCCCTAGCACATTACTTCAGACATAGGAGCGTAGAACTGTTCAGTCTGGCATCCTGCAACACCGATGCTACACATGTAAGACAATTTTAATATTAAAGGGAAACATATTTATTGCTTATATTTGATCTGACACTCTGCCCTTGAGCCTTGGTTGTAATTTAGATATAACAAAGTTTAGGCAACAGAACGGAGCCATTAATATCTGTCTTTATTAAGAATAATCCCTTATTTGAGCTACAAGGGAACACAGTCTTTTCTAAAGCATAGAATAATTCAGAATAGGATGAATGACTGAAGTTCATCTCATTCAACCTCCTGATGAAATCAGGGCTTATTGTACTAATATACTGTATTAGCATTCATTATTTCATGTATGGCAATACAGTGTCTGTTTTCACATTCAGACAGTAATGTTTTTGTAGTTAGAGGTTGTACAAGACAGAAACATGCTCTTTATTCTGATGTTTGCACAGCTGCTGCTGTTGTGATAGGGCTTAGATCCATGACTAGGGCTTCTAGATACTACAAGAATCCAAGTAATAGAGTTAAGCAAAGACAAACAAGCAGAGCATTCAACAGGTAGTCTAGCATTCCGGTTAATGCTCTAGCGACTACTAGTCATTTTGCCACTGTCTACCAATAGATGGTCTAGCCCCATAAAGATGTGTAGCAGAATTGTTTTTTACCTCTTTAGGAAGACCAAAAGTTTACATGCTACTACAATAAAACAAATACCATAGAAAAACTATAGTAAGCAGTAAGGCTAAAGAAATTAATATTTCAATCAAATCAAATTAAATCTAATCTTCAGGATAAATCTGTTTTCAAATAAGCTGTGTCAATGCTATAACAGATCAAAGTTTTGGGGACCCTTTTTGTATCATACTCTAAGATATAAAACATTTACTTGATTTTTAGCAAGTTTTAGCAAGTTAGCAAGTGCTAGCCCACAGAGAATTGTAAATACTGTTGACAACAGTGGCCAAAATGCCATTATTTGCAATTCTATTGTTTGTACATTTCTACTTCTTCTATTAGTACTAGTAGTAGAACTGCCTCTTGTTGACTTTGTCTTGTCTTTCATATCTGCTTTTCTTCTGATACTGGCTAAACTAGACTCTTAAAAAGGAGCATGTTCTTCTGAGAAGAGTTGCACTTACACATGCATATATTTCAAGCTTGGAGGGAATTGGAGGCAGTGTTCTGAATTGAAGGTATAATTTTTCAGCATTGCTGCAAACAACAGAAGAGCTTTAGCAAGCTCTTTTAGCATAGGTTCTCCCATGGGCACCAATGTGTTCATGTCATTTCTATGAGACAGATAAAAGGAGAGCATGAGCCTTCTTAGCGAGACAGCAGCTTATGGAAATAGAGCTTTGTTGAACAGCTTCTTTTATTTTATTGGTCATAGCAGAGACTATTATTCAAGGCCAGTCTACACTGAGTTTGCAAGAAACCTTCCCCACCTCTGGCATAGGAGGAGGCTCAACAACGGCTCCTCTAAGCCAGTGCTGTGCTCCAATTCATGCAAGAATATTTATAGCATAGTCACCAGCATGTTTACTCCTGGGAATTGAGAGCAGCAGCTAGTGGTTCTCGGGTTAGAATATATTCCCCATCTTCCTCTCAGTCAAGGAATGATATGTGCCAAAGACTGTGAAAATAAACTTAAGTGCTCCTCGATATTGTAAAGTGAGACTGAAGGTGAGGTGGAAAAGCATGAAAGGAAAGCCTTTCTAAGTAAGAAATTTTAAAATAAGCTTTTACTGTTCCCCATTTTGTTGTCAGCTTGCTGTAACAAACAGGACCATGTGGGGCAGAGCTGACCAGATTACTATATATTTCATCATGCAGAGCAATCTCAGTTTCCAAAATGGGAAGAAAACAGACGCAAGTGATCATGACAGGAAATGAGAAGCTGTAGTTAGTGTAATGCTGCCTGACAGCAGGTGGCCATAAGCTGCCTTCACATATCATTTTTTAGTCTAACCCTGTTCCAAAGGCACATTTTCCCAAGAGGAATAACTGTTCAAATGCAGGAAAAGAAATGGAGCTACTGAAGAAAATACAGATTTGGCAGTGTAGTGACCTGTCAAAATGGCATTCAACATTTTTCTCCATGTGTTCAGTGTTTCCGGTATAAAACAAAATCAAGATACCATTACAGTTGTATTGAGCAAGGGCAAGAAGTAGATATCTTTTACGTTGTCCCTAACTTTAACTATACAGACCCACATGGTGAAAATTCCCATTGCAAGAAATACTTACAGAAGAGCCATTAGCAAAAATCAGAAAGTTTTCCATATTATCCTTTAACTTCAATTTCTTCATAGCATATTTTTAAACAGTCTTTTGAAGGCAGTAGATTCTAAAAAAAGTTTGCCAAGTCTTTGTAAGGGAAAATTTTCCCGATGAGGTAACTTTTGTGAAAATAAATTATAAGAATTACTGAATATAGAAGATGACGTTGGAAGAAAAATACTCCTAAATGAAGGATTTTCACTAGAAAGTTCATCATACAGTAACTGTCTATTGAAACTGCTTTAATCAAAATGTTGTAAACTATATTTCATTTTTCAGCAATGTACCCTAAGTAAAGTGGACACAAAGTTCACATTAAATGCCTGGAATTAGGTTAAAGCTTATTATACTTAGGGGAAAAATTTAAACAGTGAGCCTAAGTTATCTGACAGTTCTATTAAACAGAAACCACTAAACAATTTGTTCTGTTGTTTCATGCTAAGTGCTTGTTAGTTTGCAAGCAACTAAGTTTTGCTTAGCTCACCTAATTTCCAGAATTTTTGCACCATTTATAGGTGTGTATATGTATTCATTAAGATGTTTTGATTCTACAATTACAGTTTTGTGTCAGGAGAAAATTTTAGTCCATCTTTGCTATTTCTCATATATTCCACAAGGCCCAACTGAAAGTAAAAAATTATCCCAGAGGATTAATAGATGTTTCTGTTCTTTAAGATTCTTTCACCTATAGGGTTCTTCATCAATAAACCTGGTTACATAACAACAGAGGCTCCAAACAATACAGCCTTTGTTTGCATAGTTAATCCTACTGTGAAAAAAGAGCTAATCATTTTCCAGTCTTGCTTGTGTCCCGAAGCATTGCCAGACTATGTTTTACATATCTCAGTTGATGAATGTGTATGTGTTCATTTGGATTTTATTTATAAGACAATGCTTTCCAGTGCACTATTAGGCAAATGCTGCTCCACTCAGAGTGGTTTCTCCCTAAGAGAAATTAGATGCTTTTTCGTCATTATTCATAAGATTTTTTTCATTAGAAAACACTGGCCAAAGGGAAGAGTAAATCAATACACAAATTTCCATGCTGCTGCAACCAGACGTCTTTTGGTACCCAAGCAGTACTATTTTAAAGCTCATGCCTTCTGGTACATTGCATCAGGCAACAAATACAACTGATCTTAATAAATAAACAGCAAGACAGCGTTCCTTAGCAGATAAGCCATGAACATGCAAAAGACTCTTCCAAAATGCTCCTAAACATGATTGCACAACAGTTGGCAAAGTCAGACAGCTGAAGAGTTTTGCTCTTTCATAATTTGGTAACACTGCTGAAGTTTTCTCAGATAAATACCTCCCTGTTTAAAATAAGGGAGTCCAGCATTCAGTCTGATTGTTTAGCCCTTAGGTACAGCAAAAGACACCAGTGAAAATGGAAGCCATTTTCAGAATAGGAAGAACACTGAATTTTTTTGTAGAAGAGGAAAAGTCTTCTTTTCACTCAGACAGAAGGCAAGTTTCTAACAAGAAAGCCTAGCTAACCCAAGGTAGGATAAACACTGTAAGTATCAGTAGTAAACCGAATGTAATAGCTTTTTCCCCAGTTCTAGCTCTCTAGTGATTTAAAAGACCTTTCTAGACTAAACACAAAGTAAGGAGGAATAACCAGATCCTGCCATCCACCTGACATCCTTCAGACAGGTGTGGAAGCAAGCCTTTTACTCCCAGCATGTTCTGTTAGCAATTCACAGGCTCCTGAGATCACTGGGCTACACAAATGGCAGAATCCTTCTGTTTTGAGCAGGCACCACGTTGCAACGATGATTTGAATTCGATCTCTGGCAGACTTTCGTTAAATTAAAAACAGATAGATGAAACAGTAACCAGCCCCTGGCTTTCCTTCGTGCCTTTGACAGCTGTCACCATCCCCAAGGCAGGAGGGTCAGACCTGTTCATGAACAGCCAGTTTTCAGACTATCTTATTAAGCTAAACTGAATTTGAGCTTGGGTTTTAAGATTTTCAAATAATTTCAAGGAGGCAGAGAACATATCTGGAATAATAATATTAGGCAGTAAACTAGCCAGCTGAGAATGAAATATAAAGAAAATTGAAAACAGCAGGGGACAAAAGCATAGAGCATTGAGTCTTCTGAATATGAACTGTGATAATAATTCTCCCAATTAGAAACTGTTCATACCCAAAAGCATGTTATGTTAGGTTAACTATAAAGTTATAAAAAAATAAGAGAATTTGGACCCTGAACTAAAAATGAGATGGTGGAGGTTGTTTAATTAATGATGGATATAATTCAACCTCATCCAATTCTTGAAAAATGGCTAAATTTTCAAAGTGTTAGAGAATCAGTAGAATTTATCTTAAGGATCAAGTAACCTAGTTTTTAATTAATGAAAGTCATGACTGCATTCTCCAGAGGACTCAGTATTAGTGAGGTTATATAGAAAGTGTTTCACCTCTGTTGTTAATGGGAAAACATTGGGTTTTTTTCCCAGCTCCACAGGATTGCTCGCTATGTGCATGACAGTAATTTCCAGTAGAAATAGATTTAATGCAAGTCCCAAAATCCTTGGCTGCCTTCAATGAGAAAATCTTGCTTTATTTCAGACAATTATGCTATGAAAAAAACAATATACCATTCCCCTCTTCATTCTAGTGATTTTGGGAATGTCTATCAAGGAAAACTCTTTCCTGGATTCAACTCCAGTCCTCCAGACATTACCGAGAATATTTTGTGCCTAAGAAAGTCTCCATCACTATAAACCCTCCTATTTTTTCCCTAAGCAGATATTGGGAAATGTTATGTATTGGATGAAAACAGGACGCTTCAGTGTCTTTAAACAGTATTTTGAATCATAGAACAGATGGAAATTACTCTCACATAATAGGCAGGTTATGTTACTGTCCAGGTTCATGCTTAGCACAGTGTCCCCCACAGCGAATAGTGGTGTATCACTGCCATTGCAGTCCTCAGTAACATCTGTGCCAGGTCATACAACCCAGTCCAAACATGGCAGGTGACAGGGACCTTGCACAAAAAGTAGTGCAGCACAATTTCTACCAGACTGCATCCCTCTCCCTTAGAGCTACTTCAGATTATGTCCTAAAATACAGTTATCTGTGGAGGTAAATTGCTTCTAGCACATACCTTGAAGGGGAGTTTGACTTGTACTAACAGTCAAAGAACAGAAGTAACCTCGTGGCCCACCCTCATCATGCCATGGTCACTAGCATGGTTATGAGCTCCCTAGGTCACAAGAAGGATCTGGCTGATGAGAGTATAGGAGGAGCAATCAAAGGTAGACATGGTCTGGAATAGAAAGCTGCTGTTCCTTGGTTGGGGAGGCTTGTATCTGAGAGATGGAGATTGTTAATTTCCCCTCAAGAACTCCTTGTTACAGTCAGGGTGCTTCTCCATAGATCATTTATAATCAGCTGGACCGTAATCAAGTGAAAAATGAGGATGCCAAATTTAATTGTGCGTCAGCAAGTACTCTAGTAGTTGGTTACCAAAGAGCAACACATGATCAGAGCACCATACAAGATTATACCACACCACAATCTGCACAGCAGCAGCATAGACACAGAAGATGCAAGTGGTATGGTTGCAACCTCATCCACCCTTCCCTGGACACCAGATGAGTAGGAAGTTCTCTGTTCGATGCCAGCTAGAAAAAAACACAATAACAGATTGTCATTATGTGGCCCTTAGTGGTATAGGGGTAACAGAAGATGAATTTACCAGTTACAAGCCAGCAGACAAACTACTAAATCAGAGTATAAAGCTGAAAAATAAACAAAAGGGAAGAGCTGCTGGAGTCTTGAATGCAGAAGGACTGAAGAATGAAGTAGATTTCTTGCAGTGTTGTAATAACCAGAAAATGAAAAAGGTATCAAAAAAATTCTGCTCTAAACTTCACAGGACCAAGGGACAAAGAATGAGAATTTTGGGTGGTAGGTCTTTCTTTTAATTCTCTGTATTATCAAATTTCATGTTTATGTTGTTTCAGACGTAACTGGTTATTTCATAGAGGAAACTGCCCGATGTATACCCTGTGCATAGCTCTCTGAATGTGGAGCAGACATTTCCTCAGACATAGGTGTGCTGTCAAGTGCCACAGTTCCTGGTGGGAGCTGTGTGCAGGGAAGACTGCAATACTTTGCCCTCACAGCTCCAAGTGTCTTGAGTAGACTATGCCTTTCCAAGCTTGGAAAGAAAGTATTCAGAGGGGAGATGAAAGATGAGTGGTAGGAAGAGTGGACAGGAATCCCAGTTCTCTGTCACTGTGTCTCTTGCCGCAGCAGAACAAGGGGTCAAAGTCAAAAGAACTAGTCTTAAAAGAAATGGAAGTGATTCCTTGCACAGCTGCAAAGACACCTTTGGAAATCTTCATCAAAAGGACACTGTGGCTGGAAAGTCACATGTCTTCAGAGTGAGACTGGGCAAGTCCTCAGCAGAGAAATCCATAGCAGATTATTACATTAACAAATCACATCAGACTCAGGAACTCCATGAGATGAAAATAAGTGAAGTCTAATAATGTATTTCATGGGATGTATCATGTCTGCTTGTCCTGTTCTTCCTTAGGTGTCTATTTATGATCACTACTGAAGATCATACACTGGATTACATGCACTTTTTATCTAAACCAATACAGCTATTCTTACTATCTTACTTTTCATTGCCTCATCTGCCAAGTACGCAGCCATGACTATCTGCACCAAGCAGAAAAGCAGCTTCATTGGTAGGCAGATTATAAGATTTTCCCCTACAATTATGTTTGTTCAGGATCAATTAACCATTTGCTACAGATAATAATACACAGTGCTACACAAGTCCACTACACTTAAAACTTGAGGACATGAAGTCATCCTGTTCTGTGAAGCAGTATTGCAGAATGTTCATTTTCCAAACTTTTGGATTAAAATATATCTCGCAGAACCTGTTTCCAAATACTAACATATATGCTGCACTCTTTCTCTGCTGGCTCTACTTGTGTGGGAGCCCATCTCTTTCCTTCATGAATGTTATAACAAGCAATACTCACTCACTGCCACTGAATCACTGTGACATCATTTCAGCCAACTTTCATCGGGGTTGAACAAAAAAAAAAAAAAGGCATAATTTCTTATTCTCAAACTTAAAACCATCTACCATACTAATGTAACATATAAAACTTAAAAGGCTTGTAGTTAGTCAGACATTCATACCATTCTATTGTATAACAAAAGTTGGTCATTGAGGTTTTTTTCAGTGTACTGTATTTAAGCAGACAATACAAAGATTAAAAGTTTCAGAATAATTTTTGTCTTTGTATACTTCCCCACCACTACCTCAGTTTTCTTCCTTTAAACAAAACTGGCTGAAGAGTTCTGCCACAGGCAGATAAGCTTTCTTCAGTTGTTCGATGTTGCTGCATGCAGCCTTCACTGTGATGCTTTGTGATATACAGGTTTCTGTCTCGCATGCAAACACAATAGGCTCATGAAAATTAGAGACAGCTAAGTCTGGGACAATGCTTCAAAGGCAAGATAAATTCATTGTGGAGTTGCCAAATTCAGCCACTGGCTTACTGCCGTATTTCCAAATACTTTGTGCTGCCAGAAAAAGGTTAAGGTTCCTGCATGAAGAGGTTTTTCATCCATCAGAGTCGGACAGAGTCAAGATTACTTCAAGAAGACAATGTCGCAGTTCAGTAATGAAAGTAATTTCTACATAGAGTCTCAAATAAAACATTAATACATTGGGTCACAACAAGATACCATGTCAATGAACTTTAATACTCAGGATAAGTATCTACCATTTTCCTTCGTTACTTGCCGTTATACAAACGTAACATGGAAAGAAATATAGTGCAGTTCAAATTGCTCAATGCAATAACAAAACTTCATTTCATACAAGGCATAAACGTATACTTTAGCAAGGGGAACATAGATGATTGTTGACCGTTCCTCCCCTCTCAAGATGGACTGACTCAATGCAGCCAGATGCCTGTGCTAACCAAACCTCAACTCAACTACAAGGATATCATCATTAGATTTTCCACCATCACTTTCTTGAATCTATGTTCACAGCTCCTACCCTTTGACAACTACAACTGCTGGGTCAGCCTAGAGTTACAAAAGCTGGCAGCTTGTGAAAGCTGCTACTAAAGATAGCTATACTTTCTTGGTGGTTAAACACCTCAGGGCATGCAGTGACATTTTCAGCACTGACAGTATCCAAGTTCCTCCCACAATGTCTCGAGAGGTTATGTTCCTGAGAGATTGTGAGAAGTCAGGCAAGTTGAGCTGAGAGCCTGGAAGTCGGTCTTTAGTAGAACAGTATCATTGTCAGGATGGTAGACTCACTCCTATCCAGATCTTAGTTAGAACTTAGCAGAAACAAGGACAAAACCAGACAGCCTTACTTTTTTTTATAAAACATAGTATCTCTCTGCAGAGGAGCTTTAGCCAGGGAAGGACCAGACACCTCAAAAGGCAAATTAGCTTTCTCACCAAGAAAGTGACTTGACTTTACAAAATAGAAGAAACAACAATCAAAGGCCAAGACCCTCAAATGTGTTGCAGGAACATAGGCCCTGAAATGTCCATCTTACAATGCAGCCTGAGGACCTATGATGCACAAGTCCAGCTTGCCCTGTATAAATATCATAGGTTTTTTTGTTTTGGTTGCTTTTTGTTTTTTTTTTTACCTTTCATTGCTCTAAGCATAAGTAGTTCCTTCTGAAGAGGTGTCAGTAGAACACATGCTTTGGGTATAGTGATACAACATACCACCTGGGGAATCTTGGTGTGATAATGCAAAATATGTGGTAATGAAGCAAAGGAGAGGCCACACTCTAAACGAAGCAAGGCAAATGAACTTATGCTTTTAGCTGTGTCTATTCTCAGGCTCAGCAAGCTACAAAATTTACATACTTTGCCCAAAACTTCCTTCTAAACCTAACACTTCCCATGCTTGCTTTGGTTAGCCCACAACCGACCACAACACTTGCTCTACTAACGTGTCTCACAACAGAAAATGCTGTTGAGGCAAGTGAGTGACTGTGGTCATGCAGCAGGGACCACAGTATGTGAAATACCTGAAAATGAGGATCCGTCTACATTGTCAGTACTGCATTTGTCTTGAGACACAAGACAAGGTCGCCATGTCAAAACTAATTGTGCAGTTGCATTCTTTAAATGCCTGAAAATCAGTGGTTAGTTTCCTCCAGACTGTGAGCATATCTTTCAGGTCATTAGCTTCAAGATTTTAATTTGGTTTTGACAACATACCAAGACACTTATGTGACTAGAACCAAACTATTTAAGCTTTTCCAAAGCAATACTGCAGTTCTGCATAATAGAATGAAATTCTTGAAATTCAGTGTAATCCCTGGGATGCACCTACATAATTTTACAGTTCCTTTTCAGGTATCCCAGTACTGGAGGCTAGGTATGATAGTACACAACAGTTGCAAATGGAAGTAGGCAGTCTAGGTTCTATGGTGAGATAGTTGATGACCATGTGATTGTGAATGGAAGATCACTATAAATATTGCTCACACCAATGTTTGACTAACTAGTGTCCCCAAAGTTATTACAGGATTCCAAACAAAGCAAACCGAAGGGTCATGGCCTATTTCATGTTTTATAGTATCCGAAGTCATAAATGAGACTGTGAGCAGAATAGCACAATATTTGTTCCCCTCATATTTATATTCACACCACGCTGCCTTCAAACTTTCCTCTAAACCAAAACACTTGTGTCCCCTCCAGGCACAACTAAAAAGGCTTTTGAGACAGTTCTCCATCCACCTAACCAGTCGAGTCTAAAGCAGGCTGTACCTAAACCCTTCTTTCCTTAAGCCACACAAAATTGCCCAACGTTGTCATATTGGGTACAACTGTTGCCTACTGAGAAAAGAACTGAAGCAAATAGCTCTAAACTAAGACATATGACTTTGCCAGCTAAGGAAAATAATGACCATTTCTACTTGCTTAAGGGGTCTCTGTCTGGCACAAGTAGACCTTTAGAGACATACCTCATCTTTCCAGAGAAAAATAAGTGGTATACTCCAGAGTCATCATGGGCTCTGGCCTCCACCTCATCTAGACTAACTTCTTTTCCCCAATATCATTCATTACCAAGGCTCAGTTGGCTGCCTTAGGGATCCAAAATCTAGCTGCAACATAGCCCAGCTGTGTGATCTCAGTTCAGACTGGTAAGCTGTGAGAAGTGTAAAGCAGAGTCCCATAGGATATAAAAGATAAAGTTAGGGTCTTAGACTGTTGACATAGTGGTCATAAGTACCTCAAAGATTCAAAAGAAACACTAACATGGAAATATATGAAATCCTACAGGGAAAACAATCACGTTTATCATCTTCAGTTGATTCAGTGAAAGATGGTAATGCAACATCATTAAGGTGCACCGCTACACACTGCATGGTGTTATTTTGCCTTTTACACAGCTATGTCAAACATATTACAAAATATTTCACTTCCTACCCTAAGCCTGTCTTATATGTCTGGGTACATTGCAAAGAGGATATTTCATATTTTTGCTTTAAATCAAGCAGACTACTGGTATATCTGGAAAAGAGGCAGAGTGTATTTCACAAATAGAATTCATACTATAAGACTGACAGATGAACACACCTGTACTGAGCCAGCATTTTCATACCGAGATAAATTAGCAACTGCAAATACCATGCATTATCAGTGCCAGAAAACAATACAGGCCTATTTTCAACATAGATACTTAATAAAAAGTATTACAGTAATGCAGAACATGCATTAAAGTGTGGATACATGTTCATAACACTAATTTCACAGTTCAAATTTTGATGACTCACAGCTTGTGTTTTTCTGGGCCTCTGTCAGCCCAGTAATAGACTGGAATTTTCTTATTAGTCTTCAAAACTGAGAAGTAGACTAGTCCCTATTAATCTTTTAGTGGCACTACCCATGAGGGTTAACAATACAGAATTTAGACCTGGGAAGAAAAAGCATTGGGCCATACAAGTGTGCATGCGTGCAATCCCACTTGTAACAGTCCCATCTTGCCATCTCCTTTCCATTGCTCTAGCAACTGTAGTGCAGGTTACAACAGGCAACCAGGACGTTCCTCAGTAACTGAAGTTTAGCCTAGAACCATAGTATGATGGCTATCAGCATTTAAATACAGTTTACAGATAGTAGAAAGACAAACACCCACTAAATGGGCCCAAACATTATGATCCATCAGCCAACAGGCAGAGTAACTGGACAGGAAAATCCACTCCATGCTGACTCCATGGAGCTCCTTAGAAAGAAAGAGGCTTTGAAGACAGGGGTAGGCAGAGCACGGGTAAGAGTATGGTTGTTTCTTTTCCCTTCTGTTGCACCACTCAGAATAGCTTGTTGGTATTATTCCAATAGAAAGCCTTATTTCTGTCATCATCCACATGCTGCCTCATGCATCCATATGTCCTACTAAGGGTTCCAGTGCACTCACTTTTTAAAAGTGAACCCTTTACAGTTAAAGCTATTTTAGTCAGATTTAGGATTCAGCAAGAACATTCACTATCTATTGCTTCCAAGTATCCTACTTTTCAAAAGCCATAGAAGTTAATATGGAACTGTACAAGGCTTATTTCTCCCAGCTGCATCACTTGGCTACAGCTGACAAATCCAGCTATAAACTCCCATAAAATTTTAGGAGAGATTAGCTAATAATTATTATATTGTTAATTAAGTCTAGTAGCATTTTAGAAGATGAGAAAAGCAGAGTTGCAGTGATGTTTTGCTCATTTCTTTTCAGTTAGGAAGGTTTTCAGAGACAGTCACCAGAGAAGGGTGCTTCCATCCAGCAACTTCAAACATAAAGGCTTCAGGACAATACACTAGAACCAGAGCAGAAGAAAAAAAAGTTACAAGTTATTAAGCTAAAAGATTAATCAACAAGATATAATTGTTTCTTTCCTCAAAAAACCTTTGATATCAATTGTCTTCTTTCACTTTCTACAAAAAAAAAAACCCACCACACCACACCCCATCCCCAAAAAAAAAAAAAAAAAATTATGGTACTTTCAATGCTTTTTGCAGTATTCATCAGGCAAAGAAATGACTCAAATCTACCCAGAGCTCAAGACCAGGAAGAAATAACTCTACCTATGGTAGAGCTTAGGGCAGGTCTGAACTTAAATGGAGCCAGTGGCATGATGGGCAGAGGGAGTGGGTGAGGATCCCAGATGAAGGTGGTCAGGGCAATTAAGGCACATTAGTGCCCTCAGGGCCCTGACATCTAATTGGTATGAAATGAAAGCAAGTATTTAAGAAAAAGAAACAAACAAACATCCTTTTAGTCTTTGGTAAAATGTTAGAAAGAGAATTATTTGGTATTTAAAATCTTTTCAAAGACAGTCTCTATCTCAGTAAGAATTTGCATTTATGTACACACAGAAAAAGTATACAGGTTGAGATATTATCAATCTTGTGCTTGACTATCTGTATAGAAATGCATTCTTTTGATAATCAGTGCTGGAAATCATGTTAGGAATGAGGGCAGGAGGAAAGGAGCAGGTTACTGTTTGAAAACAAAAGTTAATTTCCCTTGTATCTGTCATGCCTTTGAAAGCAAATGTGGAGCTTCAGCAGGAGAATTTGGAATTGAACAGTATGAAAAAGAGCTTTGCTACACAGATGGACGCGATGACAGTTTATAATTTTATGGTTTAATGCCTGATACCATCTTCTTCAAAGGAGTTTACAATGAAGGATATAGCCATGTACAGTGTTAAGTTGGCGGTTGTATTTCTATCAGTGTTTTTTCACATATCAATAAAAACATAGTAGTGAAGTAGCAGAAATAGATAGATGCCTTAACAGTTGCCTAACGGGTTTGATTTAACAAATTTAGACCTGGAAAATGCATGAAGTTAACATATGCAGTGAAAAAAAGAGCTAATGCTGTATCAAAAGCTGTAACGATGAGATATAGAAATAAGCAGAGTTTGCATTTCAAAGAATCTCTATTTTTGCAAAGGAAAAAAAAAAAGAAAAAAATCCACTGGCACAATATGATATTATCAAGGCTGAAAGGCAAGGACATAGCTAACAAGCACTGTCAATCAGTATCATGCTGAAAAACATAAGAACTAGTGGCTGAAATCGTGCTATGACAAGCCTAAACACACTTCAAGTAAGAGTTTTTTTTAGTGACAACGATGTATTTTAAAAGCCAATTTTACTAAATCGCCCCCCCCCCCCATCTCCCCCCCCCCCCCATCTTTAGATTAGTATCATGCAAATGTATGAAAAAATGTTCTGGACATAATATGTAATACTGAGTGTAAAACAACAAAAGGAAGTCAAAATTATATCTTGAGGACCAATTAAAAAAGAAAAAAAAAACAACAGCATAAATTTTGCAGGGTCATTTCAGTCGTGATACAGGAATCAATACATCTGAATAGTCTGTTGAAATTATTTTAGTTTAAATCTTTAATGATACATATAAAATTTTCATACAAGTCCCATTTATCAGAAACAGGTTCAGAAGTTAGATATGCTTTTACAAGTGGGGAAAGAATGAGAAATATGGTTAAATGCTACAGAGTGAATAAAATTATAAAACCTTCATTTCCTTAAATACACAGACTTCAGTGTTTATTTAACTTCATGTTCTTTGAAGTATTTTATCAAGTTTAAATGCATTTATATTGTTCATTTAAAAAATAATTTTAGTTTTCTGAAGTATTGAAGGGATGCCATTGAATTTTGGTATCTAATGATAGTTATGATAATATTTACCCTGAAGGTACTAAATATTCTCTTTGAAGTTTCTGAATTAAGTATTTTTAAACAATTTGAAACCTATGTGATAATTAGTTTTCTTTAGAAGAAATGCTGAAATTCCCCCTTTTTGGAATATAATTTCTCTTCAAAGCCTGTATACTATTTAAGCTGCACCAAAGGTTCCTGTGGTCATGTTGTCACAGATGTTCCCCACATGGAAAACACTGATGAGACTTTTCAAATTCTATTTGCATCAGCACTTAAAATTTGTATCTGGTGTGAACAATTTGCAGTAAGAGGCCTGGAATCAAAGTAAATGGAAAGCTTTCAGAAGTGATTTTGTAATGGTCAATTGAAAATAATTTCAGGACCTATGTCAGCAATCTATATTATCACCTAATTCAGTTTTAATCGTAAATACCTTAGATACTTCTTACTTCCGGCAGGAAAACACACACACACACATAATTTTAAATTAATTGGAGGTTCTTCTATGTTTCTCCTGCTGTTATTTCCTTTTACTATGTTAGTTGTCAGACACTAGAGTTCCATATTGCTATTATCCTAAAATACGTCCAGTATGTGCTCAGTTCAGAAAGATCAGCATAAATTTAAAATGAGAGTAGATAGGTGTAATATAAACAAGACTGTTACCTTTGGTTTTCTTCCAAACTAAAATTCTTCCCTAAGTTCTATTTGCAAACAGGAAGCCTAGATCACTGTATAATAATAAAAATTATTTGGAATTCAATTATGGAAATTGAACTTAAGTTTTGAAAGACAGTTTTCACAAAGGTAACTTTATTTCCAAATTCCTTACATTATTTAGGTAACAAGTGAATTGCAAGTACTTTTTTTTCTTTGTTACTATTGTTGTTTGCCATGTGCTTTATTGGCCTAAAGACGAAGTGTGTTGTTTCCACATGAATTACCCTCCAGCCTCAATGAGATATATCCCCCATTCTCTTGAAAAGCTCTTCCTACTTTCAGGTGATAGTAGATACAACATGACTTTTCAAACTTCTTTTACTTGGTGCTTTGGTTTGAGAACAGCATAAACTGACTTAAAAAATATCAATATATAACACACTAAATTTATGACAAATATGGGTATCATTCCCAAAAAGAGTGCCCTGCTGCCTCATAAGCTTTTCCATTTTCACTCATATGTCTGGACTCTCTGATCTGAGTATTGATTTCTAGTTTGCCATATTTCACCAGCTCTGCTCATTGTGTTAGGTCCCACTTAGAATAGCGAAAGACTTAAATTCTACCTGTCATTTATAGAGATTATAGAGATATGTCCTTGGAAATAACTTGTTTGCTTCAAGTTCATAAACACAAATTGAGTACAATGAGCCTTGACACCAGCCAGAGATCAACAACTGGTAGAAGAAGAATACCTGAAATGGTGAGCTGTGATTTCATCAAGGATGGATCTGATTGACAGGTCTGGCTGTAGCGCCTCCCTCCCGGCAGAGATCAGAACATTGTCACAGGGCTGTCTGCCACGGCGCGGATACAGAGTGCCTGAGGTGGGACCGTTACCTGCTGGACTGGAACATTGCCCAGGGTTCAGAGCAGCATTGTGTCCCCCCCAGCTCCACTCTACCATCTCAAGGGAGCAGTAACCAGGGCAGGGCTCATTTGATGGCTCAGATGATGCTGTGTATTCATGTGTGAGCATGAGTGTGAGTGGGTGAGCAGCTTTCCCCAGCAGCTCTCATGTGGTACGCTTAATAAAATGAACTTCATGTGTCACATTATTTGGTGTTCCTCTCCCTCCCCCTGCTCTGACATCCCTGTCTGCATCTAATTTTTTTTTTTCTTAATTTCCTTCACTAGCTTTAACCTTTTTCAGTTTACAGTACCTGTCCTGCTTCAAAATATAAATTTCAAGCAGGTATGACATATTAATGTTGGCAGTTCCAGCTTCCTTCTTTTCATCTGACATCAAAATCCCAAAGTTGTTCTTTGCCTCCAATAAAGATGCAATATTGACATGATTTGATTAAGCCCGTGTATTGTTTTATCATTAATTCATTGCAAATTTGTAATGTCCTATATAAAAAACTGGCAAGAAAATGTTAACTTAATAGACATGTACAAAACAGTTTTAGATTAATAGTTTTAAGCAAGGAACTTCCACTTTAACTCAAACCAGGCCACACAACCAGCATTCAGTAGCTGCAAATGCAAGCCAAGTCAATGCCCCTAGCCACAACAAATTAATGCACAGATTGAGAAATTTGGGAGTTGAGAACACTTCATGTAAATAACTTTTGATCATTCCTGTGTTCTTGGGGACATGCTTAACAAGATCTAGGTGTTCTTCCAAATATTTTTTCCTTTGTGCATTATTGTCCAGTATGCATTCCTTATTTCCAACTGTTTTCGGTTCAGTTACATAAAACTTCCAGAAAATTACATTATTAAGTGGATCTAAAAAATAAGCATCCAGAATCATCTGAATGATGGATGTGGCTTGCAAGGAAAAAGTTTCATTGAAGCAACTTCTTTTGGACTACAAAGATCCCGTGGCCGCCGCTACATTTGCTAAGGGACCCGGCTGCCTCCCATGCGCAGATATCCAGTCATAGGCAGGGGTTGCTCTCTCTTTGCCAGACAGGGCTTGGGGACAGAGTGTTGTGGGTTAGGGATTGTACTTAGCTGGAGATACTTTTTTTTTTCTTTTTTTGGTGGGGTCTCTTCTCTCTCTTCATGATAGCAAAGCACAGAGAGAAAAAAACAAAACAAAACTAGGAAACTTTATTATCTTATTAGAGTACAGCTAAAGTGCTAAGATGATGCTGATAGATTTTGCCTGTCTAAGTTTATCTGCATAATGACTTGCTCTGTGGTCTAAGCAGTACTTGGGACCTAAGAAAAGGGGAGAGAAGTAATAGGAAAAAAATTCACTTTGTTCTGTAAATATGAGAAGAATTTGAGGTCATTTTGCAAAACTGCTGACTTTCAAGATGCCAAGCTTTATTTTAAGGCTTTCCTTTAAAAGTACAATAAAGTTATGCATTTCAAAAGGATTTTTCCCCCCAGTGTTATTTAGAGTCTGAAGAACTTACTTGCCGTAGGCTTTCTTTCTACCCAAACTGTAAATATTAGTATACTTTCTCACATGCACACCAAATGAAGTGTTCTCTTTTTCTGGTTGCTCTGCCAATTAGTCCACGTTGTTGGAGGACCTGGTAACTTCAGCAATAACTGCCAGGACAGTTATGGGCTGGACAGCTGGACAACACAAAGTGTTAGTTTTGGTCATCTTTGTTTAACTTAGCTCTTTCCTTTGTTTTCTGGATTGATAAATACAACAAAAAAGTAAGTTTCAAACACATGGAGCAGAACATATTTTAGTTTTATCTATATAAGCAAACTGTCTTATCAACTAATGCTTAAGGCAAAACTAAGGATCTGATAAATTTTAACTCTTCTTGAGTTTAAGCCACCCCTTTATTTTCTATATATGTAATATCACTTTTTTTTTTTTAATAGTGTATTGGGGTTTTTGACTGGCATCTATGATCTGTATAATTTATCTCAGGTAGCTAGTTAGTTTATCCATATTTATACACATGCTTAAGTTTCACCTGCCAGCTTGTTTAGTTAGGGATGTATTTTCCTTCTTTTGCACATTATTACTCTACAGTATTAAATGTTTTTTTGCATTTACTTTTGTCTTTGATAAACAGTTTAGTCTGTTGTTCAGTCTCCCATTACTTCAACTGCACAGGCATATAAAACCTTCCCCCCTCCCCCCCCGGTGTATATAGCATTGTTTCAGATTACAATATTGTTTTATAATGCTATGATTATTATTAACTTGGAATAAAGAATAAAGAATTTCAACTTACACAAGAGACTTTTTTTTTCCTAGGAGTCAAAAGTGCTTTTAAAAGAGAAACAAACTTTATAAGAAACTGCAAATTAATCTCTTCAAGATGTGTGAATTGGCAGCACCAGCAGGTAAAAAAACAGCAGTTTTGGCAATTACAAGGAACAGCTATTGGAAACTATATAAGTTTATTCTAATTTCTGAGTTATTTAAGAACTGTTTGTAAACTATCATGGGGAAAACTTGGGTATGCACAGGTATATGAACTGAGTCAGCAGTAATTGTAGTACCTCTAGGCAAAACTTCTGGCCTCTTTCATTTCAGAAAGTGTTATTCTAACATAAAAATCCCCAAACTGAGAATAAAAAATGAACAGAAGGACTTGAAGGTTTGCATGAGTGAAGAGATGGTTAAAACCATTCTTTCTTAAAAGCAGCAAATTATAAACAATATGCTAGAGAGAAAAGTAAATTGAATGAAAGGAAATATGCATAACATTCTTTCTCTGTTTTTCATCATGTAAGAACATGAAGAACGCTTTGGGAAGAGAGGAGTGGAGTCTGTATTATCCACTATTATAAATCACCACTGAGTCCGAATCAGTTCCTGCAGGAGGATGTAGACATTGTTCTGTCAGACAAATTGCCCTTCTTGGAACAAGTTTTGGGAAACAACAATCAGATCAAGCCTTTTGTGCAGCACTGGTGAATATGGTCTGAAATGAAAGCTGAGCAGCTCAGAACCTATTTCAATACATTAGTCTTGGCAAACATGGACAAACTTATGGCATTCGAATACATTGAATTTAACATTAGATTCTAGGCCGCTTCAGGATTGTGTGGCTGCTGAGTAGATAATTAGAAGACTTCAGAATGGTGTTTTGCTGGATCGTATATCTGGATCTGGATTTTGTTTATACACACAATTGCAGGAAACATCATAGTGGATGACTGAGAGTTTAACGGCATGACCTAATCACGGGTATTTCTGTACACCAGCTTTTCTAAATAAATTAAACATTAAACTACATTACAGAGCTATTATATAAAAACTTCAAATTCTTTGGATTTTAAACTGAATATATATCTAAGCTTGAGGAGCACTAAACATACATTTGGTGATGTTTACATTCTTCTGAGATCACTGATGTATATTGGTCATTAAAATCCCTGGAAGATGCAGGAAGAAAAAATGGAAAACTTTGTAAATTTAAAAAGGCTTAAAATTTATTTTTATATGTACTTACTATATTTCAATTAAGGTGAGTAAGATTAATAAAGAACTTCCTTATTTTCTTAATTCTTTCAAGTATATTTTGTTAAAAGAGTTTTTCCATACATTTATATGAGAAATTATACTATGGTCTCAATTTAAACTGGTTGAAACAGTTTGAAAAGATAATAAAAATACCTGCTTGTAAGCAAACAATTCAGATGAAATGGAAGTTATTTTTGTAATCTCTTTCTAGTTATATGAAAAGAAATTTTTGAAATAAAAGAACTGGAAAACCTGCAGTGCAATGTTTACAGGTAAAATCTCGAAGAAGCCTGCCAACTACATATTTAGCTGTTGCTTATTTAAATACAGGAAAATTAATTGTTTTTAAATAACAGAAAAGTGCACTTCAGACAAAAACATGAAAAGAATATTTTTCAAAGTCAAATGCAAGAAAAATGAAACTTAGGAGAGACGGGACATGAATAATTTTAAAAATTTAAGTTAAAGTATTGGTGAAGTAGTTATCACGCTGCCCAAACTGGTCTTAAAAATTTTAATTAATGCCTGTGGCCAGCCAGCCTAAGAAATAAAAATAACTGCTTTCTGTTATTTTGCATCAAGCTGAAATTACTTCACTTTAGTTATTTTTGAGATGGCAAGTTCTCTATGGGCAAAGTTATGTTCTGGATCTTGAAATCATCCTCCACATCCTCTTTTTTCGCTTGGTGTGCACGAGTAACGCCGATGACATCTGGCAGGTCTTTGCTCTACTGTTGGGTCCCTAACGGGATGGGCAAGAGAAGGGCAGTAACAGGCTCCATGTTCTCCATGCCCAATTTGGAGCAGCTGTGCTAGCATAAAGGGCTCCTCTCCCTTCGTCAGGTATTATATGTAGACTGCTGAAGGGTCTTGGTTGTTTTCACTGGTTGATTTCCCAAACCCTTTGCTTTTTTCCCCAAACACAGAGGGACTTTGCATCTCTTGGGAATACAGGTACTCTCTGTGCAGGAAGGGATATATATCACTTCAGGAGTTTGATTTCTCATCCGTATTGTGTTAGATGTGTTTGTGTTGTGTTACTTCTTGGGCCAGTGAATCACAGAACAGTCACATCGTTCCTGTATGGTGATTATCTTGAATTTTCAAAACGAGGCTATAATTTACTTGAATTCAAAAATTTTTGCTGATCCTGAAGTACCCAACAGCAAGCAGGAGATTGCCTGTTACCCGAGTCATCTAGCAGCCTGTTTCCTGAGAAAAAATTTGCACACTCTGCAACTTTCTGTGAACAGCAAAGTTGTGGTCCTGGCTTGCATCTCCCTAGGGTCCTGCTAGTAGCTAGTAAGTACTAGTCTCATGGCTAGGATTTGCTCCTTGGGTTAATAGTAAAAAAAGGACAGGTGAAATGCAAAGAAAGATAATATATAGGAAAATAAAAAGGCTTACATGGGAATAGGATGCAAAGAAGGTAAAGTAAAACAGAAATATGTTTTAAAAATGAAAAAGATCTGAAGAGGTACAACCAGCTGGAAGGTCAGGATTGTCAAAGAAGCAAGTTTGTAGACGTTTGGCACTGGAGGGCAAATGGAAATTTACTCACAGCACTTGTTCCCCTGTATAGCCCACAAATCAGCTGAAAGGTTTGCACTAGTAGCTCCTGTGGGTGCCATAGCTTTCAAATGGTTCATGCATGCTATGTGCCTAACAAAGGATTTCTGATACTGCAACCCCACATAAAGTTTTGCCTTAGTGGAAAAGTATTAGCATTGGTACTTCAGATTTAGTTTCCTGTGAAGGAATTCAACTGCATGAAGTAAAATTGCTGAGACCTGAAGCAGTATGAGACAATTGGAGATGATTTGGATTCATATAAAAGGAGTCAGACTGCTGGTATAAATATACAAACTGATTCTCCTGGGAAGGAAGCACAGAGCATGTTAATTGCAGAGGATATTGCTGTAGTTCTGCCAGGTTCTGGAGAGACACTTACTGATTAAAGCACAAATTCTGGAAATGTGGTTATGCTATACATACTGTCTCATTTAGTAACCCTTGCAAAAAATGTTGGCATACCTTTTTGTCAAGAATAAATTGGAAGACTTGGCAGTAAAGGAATTGAGCAGACATCAAGTTTAGTGAATTTTGACTATCAGCAACTTGTCTGGTTTGAGAAATGCATGAAGAATTTTACTTGATGACTTAAGAAGAAAATCCCAACTAGTCTGTTCGAAATTGCGTTAAGTGAACTCTGAACACAGCATTTAGCAGTATTATGGGAAAAATACAGAAAGTTATAGTTCTTTCTGATAACTGATCACATTCTGCTGATGTATTGGGTTTGTGTGACAAGGTTTTGGTAGCGGGGGGGGGGGG
>NW_008795364.1:767018-800388 GCF_000699145.1 Aptenodytes forsteri | reverse complement strand
TGGAGAAGTTCGTGGAGGACTGTCTCCTGTGGAGCAGGGGAAGAATGTGAGGAGTCCTCCCCCTGAGGAGGAAGGAGCGGCAGAGACAACATGTGATGAACTGACCGCAACCCCCATTCCCCTTCCCCCTGCACTGCTGGGGGGAGGAGGTAGAGAAAATTGGGTCTAAAGTTAAGCCCAGGAAGAAGAAAGGCGGGGGGGGAAGGTGTTTTAAGATTTACTTTTTATTTCTCATTGTCCTACTCTGATTTTATTGGTAATAAATTAAACTAATTTCCCCAAGTCAAGTCTGTTTAGCCCATGACGGTAATGGGTGAGTGATCTCTCCCTGTCCTTATCTCGACCCATGAACCTTTCGTTATATTTTCTCTCCCCTGTCCAGTTGAGGAGGGGGAGTGGGCACCTGGCGTCCAGCCAGGGTCAACCCACCACAGCTGATTATATGATTCAGGAGTTCTGTTCAGTTTGAAGACCTGATGGGGAGAAAAACAAAAATCTCAAATATATATGACATGTTTAGTATGGTTAAAATACTACTTCTCAGATCTGATTAATGTTCAGTGTGTGGAATTGTTGCCACCTGGAACATCTTTTCAACCGGGGAACTTGTCAGGGTGACAAAAAAACCAGAATCACTCCTTTTTGACAAAAAAAGCCTCATCTTAAACTTTGAACTGTGAAACATGATTTAAAAATGCAGCCATCTTAGTCCTCCTGAAAAAAAAAGCAAACCCAAAACATTCACTTCCCTGCAACAATCAAGATCAAACTAATATTCATGCAAATATTAGAATCCAGGTGAAATATTTTTGCCATATTCTGAACATGAGTTGCACTGAGACTGGTTTTGCAGCTGGGTAAGCATTTAAGTGAGCTTTGATCTAAACAAGAGCCTGCAGTAGTCTCATTTGGTGACATCCACATAAAACTGCTTGTAAATTTGAATTAGTTCTAGACTTGATTGAAACTTCTAATTTCCACTTCTCAGGCAACATTTTTAGTGTGAAATTTATGCTTATGAAGCAGAACTTTTTTATAAATGCTCTACATCATGGAATTTGCAAATTGACTCAGGAAAATACTTGGCATCTTGTGGGAAGATTTCACACTTTGTTTTCACAACACCTTTGTAATGTGCTTGTTGAAGCTTTCTTGAAATGAGAAGACTGTAAAAATGAAAAAAATCATCACCTTAGAGGCATTCCTCTTGAGCTTTTTATTTTCTTTCCCATAAGGTCATAGTCACCACTCGCGAATACTTCAGTCAGTGCAACTGACTGTTTGCTAGCAACTTTGATCTGCTAAGTGACAACCACAGTGGAGGTCAGCTGCATGATTTTATTTGATTTACCTTAGAAAGAACAGGGTTTTTTTTCTTTTTTTTTTTTTTACAATCCTCCACTGAATATAATAAAATGGTTTATAGCTCTGCCTCCTTCACTTTTTTTGACCAGTTCAGAAATTACATGTGAAAATATAGTTACTAGAAGTCCAATATTTCTGTCAGTCTCTAGCTGTTACAATTATTTCCTTTTTATCACCCAGATCATTGCTTCCATGGCTGATATGAACAAATAGGGGCTTATTGAAATAAGCCGCAACTCTATTAGTGCAATTGACAAAACATTTTGTCCAGATGCAGAATTATTGGCAATGTTACTGTCCAAGATCATGGCTTTGTAAAGTGATCAAGTACCTGCAAATGGAAAATTGTGTTTTACAAGGAAAATAGAAAGCAACACCTCAGTCTCAATAACTGTCCTTAGTGAAATGTGGTTTTATTCTCCTAGAAATACAGGGGTGTGCAAGAGGAGAGCATTGTCTTTCAATTGGAAGTAAAGCATCACTTCTATGAATGGCGGCAGCTGCTGCAGAACTCTGAATCCTTTTTTTGTTTCACAGTGGACAGTTCAGGAAAGTGTATTGTTTCCTTTGTTCACTTCCCTGAATGTTTTATCGATGTTGCTACAGCTCTTTGCGCAGCATAATGAAAGTCACTGATTTCTCAAGGTTGTCCTGTAACTAAATTTATTTGCTACACGTGGTTGACCCATGCTTTGCGCAGTTATTTGAAAACACTTATAAGAGATAACACACTATGCCAGAAGAAGACTTGTACAAGATAAACCTAGCTAGTCTTTAGAGCTGGGTTGTGGCAAGCATTGCTGGTGGTGGTATCTCCTGCTCAGAACAAAACCATGTACAGGATGTAACAGGACACTGCACTGTCTACACTAGCAGTATGTTAACAATAATTGAAGCAAACCATGGTCTGAAAGCAGTTTCTGGTGAGTTCTTTGTGCCTCTGTTAGGGTCGGGACAGCATTGTTTTGGTTTTGAAAGTTGCCTGACTACATCTTTTCTGCATAATATATTGCTATTACCTTGATCGTACCTTAATAAACTCCCACAGTTCTATTCTCACACAAGCCTGGACCACTTTCTTATTTTCCTGGCCCCTAATAAACAGAAGAGTATACCAATAATCAGTTCTACTATGAAAGCTTTTTTCTTTCCTTTGCTTGTACTTTACTGATACCATGCTTTCCACTGTCATCTCACAGTCCAAGTTTGGATTGTACTGAAGGGAAATCATGGAAGGGAAAGTACTGGAGGGAAAACTAGAGAGAAACAAGCTTAATTATTAAAGTACCCTTTGAGGCTGTGTCCATTCTAATAAATTAAGCATGATCAGGAACATTTCTTAGTAATAGAACATGAATATTCTAGCAAGCTCTTTCTCTGGCAAAACTTGTTCCAGTCCAGCTAGTACTTTCCCCCTAAAATTCCCAGGCCCAGTTCACATTTCAGGGAGTATTTCTGTTTAGTAGTATAGATAATACTATGCCACTTTTGGACTGTGGGGCTCTCACTACTCCAGATAGCCTTCAACCCTTGTGTCTGCCATGCCATACTTGAGGCCTCACCAGATGCAGGCATCATGCTATATATGCATTTTTTGTTAGGAAATAGCAAAGCTGCCCTTTCATTTTTTTTTTTTATCATGCAGGATGGTAGACCCAGTGCACTGTGAGTTAAGAAGGCCACCTGAGGAAGTGTCCAGGGCTCTGACCAAATGAGCTCCGCACTGTTCATTTTGCTACCTATGATAGTAGAGTTCAGCCCATGGAAGTGATAAAGGTGCACAGCTTGACCATTCAGTGCAGAGGTTAGGTGAAAAAGCTAACGTTGCTAACTGCAAGGCTGACAACTTTCTATTCAGTGTAGCTGTACAAGCATGACTACACTACGCTGAGTTGCAATGGATCCTTCTGATTTTGCTCTATATATTGATATGGATAAGATCATGGGTGGAGAATTTAGGAGACTGTATGCAAACCTCCACCTTGTGTCTCATGGATTTGCTCACATATCATTGTCTAGTTAGAGTTAGGGGTAGCAGTGATTGCAGTCCTCTTCACCAGGATGAGCTCCTGAAGGCTGAGATGTGGTGATTAGTAGCCAGTACCAGCTAGCTAGCTGCTAGCTGGTGCTGGTCTCCCAGTCACTGAACCTCTTCTTCATGGTCATTTCAAAGCATTGCCACCACTGCGTGGTTTCTGGTGATGTGGCCCATAGACAGATGTGTGGCATTGCTGGTGGAGTTGAAAAACCTTTGAACTAGGGTTTCCCCACCACTTTCTTCTGAAAGAAATTCAGCTTCTGTCCATTGAAACCAGAGATGCAGGGCAGCTCAAGGCATGGATTTTTTAAGACAGAGATTTCTGTGAGAAAACTAGCTTAGGTCTCATCCAAATTGCTACTGCAATTTTAGTTTCCCTCTAGGAAAAGGGAAACCCCACCTCAAGAATGGAAGCAGCACAAGGCATATACTTGTCAGTTTCAGTGCAAATTGCTGATGTAGAAGAGTTAAAGTATCTGTTAGGGTATGCATTCAGATGACCAATGCTGATGTGTGGCTATAATAACAAATCAACAGAATAAGAAACAGGAGAAATGAGAAACATTAGAGCTAACAAAAGAGGGGTACTCAATGAAATTGCTGACCAATGCAGAAAACAGTGGGGCAACCATACAGTAAATATCAAATAATATCAGCAAAACTGGGGACAATGGAGAAAGATTAAACATCTGTGGGATGTTAATTTGGAAGAAGATAAGGTTGTATGTGACTGGGGTTGTTTTGGGGATATCTTTAGAGCAACGCTGCACTTGATGAAGACAACAAAACAAGGTAAAAAGTTGCTTCCTCTAATGCTAATGAAAGAATGCCCAGAAGGGAAAGACTGGACTTCCTAATAGTACCCTTCATATCAAAATGGTGTAAGCATCAGTTGCCTTTCTCAGACAAACAGAGGAATAAAGGATAGAGATTAATATCAACAATTTTTTTTTGGTGTATATTGATTTAACCCTGTTATGTGGTCAAAAGCATCCATTGATTTTTTTTTTTTTCCTTAAATAAGATGTTCAGACACTTACTTCAGTCTATTCAGAGTTGTCTAAAGGGGTGGAGGGTAAAGCAAGGCAGGTGGGCAGTGGGATCCCTTGCCTTTTCAAGAATAAAGAGATCCTCTACTCATTACATGATGATATCGCCTAATGAAGTAAACGGTCCTAATTTTAGCTTTCCACTCTGAAAACATCTGTGCACTTCTGAGTCAGACAACAGGACCATGAGCTTCCTGATTCCTGTCATAGTCCTGATTAAAAAAGACTCAAATGTCATTGAGTAAGGATGCTATCTGTAGTGTGTGTGGGGGTGGTTTTTAAATTTTGAGCTTCATGGTACTTCCTTGTCCTGAAATTAGACACTGGACCATCACTTGTGCTTTGCTATATGTTTGCTTAAAACATCTACAGTGCATAGTGACACTAAGTGTAATCTTATGTAATAGTATGTTCTATTATGTGCCCTCTAGAGATAGCTGAGAAGATCAGTCTTTGCTATTCAGATCAGTCTTTTTCTATTCAGAAAATAAGCCCAAGGAATCTGAGAAGTATAAGAGGTGGGAGGTTTCTTTTGCAGCATAAACAATGGATACAGCTACTATTCTCTTACACAAAGATGCCTGTGTCCTTATTCTGAGTTTGCCTGTTGGCTGTGTTAACTTTCGAAGTGGCTACAAGGTTATTGTCACATTTGATTTAGTAGAACAGATGACAATATTCCGTGTTCTACATGCACTATGACTTCGTAGTTTTATAGTTTGTTTTTCTCCATGATAAAACTGATATGTCAAGAAGTATATACAATTTACAATTCCAGAGGAAATAGCTACTTTTACTCAAGCTGAAAATAAAAATGAAAGCTGCTTTTAGGTAAGCTGGGAAAATTCCCTCAAGTACTTTGCATCTGCTAATACAATGTTGAAAAAGAGACATTTGGAGATTCATGGTAATTATTTCTAGAATTTTACAGAAATTCATTTTCTTGCTGCTACTGCTCTTCATGGACTAAATTCAGCCTGAACGTATGTGTCCTGTTAAAAATGAATGCTTCACTTTAGGATATTTATACATGGACCAGCAATTAAAGCTGTGATTCTTAACTGTGGTTGGGTCAACCTGATGCTTAGTGGTTAATCTGAGTGATAAATATTGCCACTTCATTTTACTGAATGTTTCTTTAAAAAGAACAAGTAAAGTGACTTTTCTCCCTTTCTTTTAGTTATGGGGATGGGAAATGAGCTTATTTCCCATTAAAGTGGAGGGCACTTTTACTTCAAACTTTTAACCAAGATCAGTAGCTTTCTATAAAGGGACCTTTTTCTTTAAAACTTTAAACACCCTGTTTTGGACTCTCTATTTCAAACGTCCAGAGCATCATTTTTAAACTGCTGTTTTCTCTTTATTCTTCATTCAGTTTGCATCATTTTTTTCCCCCATTAATCTCTGTCCTTTTACGTGCTGCTGTTAAAGCCATACTCACCAAATATCTACAACTCCTACTAATTTCAGTGGGACTTCCTCGCACCAAAGCTTCATCATGATCAAAACTGATGTCAGTGTAATCTGTAATATCTGTTTTTCTGTTTTATAATGTATGGTGGAATTGAACAATACCAAATACACAGTTTCTGCTGTAGTGTGTGTGGCACTGTGAAACAAATATATTGTCTATTACCAAACGTGCATAATCAGTTTTAGATAATCAGTTTTAGATTTTTGCCTTTTTTAAATTACATTGATTATTTCAGAATCCCACAATTACCTCTTGCAGAATAAGCCAAAGAAGAGGCCAAAAGAGAAATGCTGTAAAATGAATGAGAAACCTCAATTACCAAAGGTTTTTTGTATTGCTGTAAGTGCAGTATTTCCACATCAAAGTATTCAGAATAGCTTTTATTTTATTTACATATTTTACGTGTACTTTGTTGTAATACATGGAAAGACTCATTGAACAGATTAAGCAAAATGATTGTTGAATAAAACAAGTTGCACTTGTTCCACATTAAAGGCAAACAACGTCACAAAAATTATTTTGAAAGGCTTTTCTTACATTATTTTGTCAGAAGAAAATTTCCATGGATAACCACATTTTGTGTTGCATCTGATGGTATGAATTTGAAGAAAAATCTTGTTCAAGTCAGAAAACTAATGTGACAGACATAACCTCAAAATTCTTTTATCTGAAAGTTGTCTGAAAAGGGGTTAGATTATGATGATATTTATCTCTATCTCTTAAGCTTATTTATAGTGGCACATAGTGCTACCATATAGTGGCACTTCTAGAGCAGGGGAAGTCATCTTAGTTTTTATGTGGCAGAGTAATCACAGAGTGGTTGCTGAGAACCATTATAAAATGGACATCTCTCGGAAGCTAGATTCCTTGATTTACTTGCTGACATAGACAATGTGGTTATCCTCCACATTTTCACTAATTTTGTTACTTTTCTGTTACTAAGATAAATTGCAAGTAGGATTATTTGCAGCTATCCTGATACAAGAGAAATACAGTTTATCTGTGAAATAAGTGAAATATACTTTACTTAGGAAAAAGGAGAATCTTTTTTTCCAGTGCAGATACTCTTTCACTGCTTCCTGAGCTGTTTCTTGTCTGCATTAACACATCCCTGCCAAGGCAGAATATCTGATCAAGACTTTTAAAATACAACTGTCCTATCTACATCCTCATCTGTCTTTCTATCTTGCTCTGCCACTGCTTTGATTGCTGCCCACCTGAGTTCCCTCTAGGTCTCTATGTCCTCCTGTTGGCTTGCTGTCAGTGCTGTGGCTAAAGTCCAAAGAGCTTATGTGGTGGCACACTTTAAAATATGCCATACTCATGGTGCCTCCTGAATTCCCTGTTAGTAATTGTATGGGTGAGGTCTTCCTAAGGACTTGACTCAGATGAGCTTTCTTCCTCTTCTATGTGGTACTTTGTCTCATCCATAAATGAGTTTCTCCTGCTCTTTGGTTCTTTACATATAATTGATATCTTGTGCTCTACTTTGATTGGTTAACATCAGGCAGGAAATGTAAACTGGTGCATGCGGGAAATATAGTTTTTACATGCAGTTTGTTTTATCTAAATGGCGAGGAAATGGGTTACAGGTGTATTCAAGGACAGCAGGTAGACACCACCCTTCTAGAGAGATCTTCAGATAACTTTTAGAAAATCTTCATATGGGCATCAGCCCTGGTATCCAGGACAGAATAGCAGTAGGAAAAGTGTCCTCATCCGAACTGGCTCAGTTAGGGTTCTGAACAGCTCCTCCCAAGGATAGATGGATTTTTGTTCTCATCTCTTACATAATACTGGTCTTACTCGAGAGCTAATAAGAAGTGTAATAAGCAAAAAAGTAATCCTTCTCCTGATTTCTCTGGCTCTAGAATTAGCTAGCTCCACTGTTTAATAAGAAGTTAGTATCCCTTGACAAAGTGAGTCTTTCAGCTACAGCTTTTAAGATCTGTGTTTGAGAATTGGCCAGACACAAGACAGCAGCAATGTGTCTATATGGCCAGCTATGTTTGCGCATGATTAGCAAATATTGTTTGCTACATCTGTAGGCTTTATTTTTTGTAAGGAACAAAGCACTTGGAAACACTTGGAATTTGTTGTCTCATTAGGGACTAAACGATCTTAGTTCTGCAATACTTTGTGCTAGAAGTCTGTTTGAGAATTGGCCAGACACAAGACAGCAGCAATGTGTCTATATGGCCAGCTATGTTTGCTCCTTCTTTGGGCTTTTTTTTTTGTACGTCTGTAGGCTTTATTTTTTGTAAGGAACAAAGCACTTGGAAACACTTGGAATTTGTTGTCTCATTAGGGACTAAACGATCTTAGTTCTGCAATCCTTTGTGCTAGAAGTCCTGCATGAAAAGTAAGGTGTGACTGCCTTGCAGAAAATGCATTATTTGCCTCCTGTTTAAAGACCAAAAATCACTATTTAGATTACCTTTTGCAAATAGTAAGACTAGTTAAACCACTCATCTTAACATCTGTGTACAGTTCTCAGCAATCAGCTTCTTTCCTACTGTGTAAATTTGTCAGGAAGAAATTTATACTCCTGAGGGCAAAGAGACACGTAGCTGTACACCCAGCTGCATATTCAGTGTGGGATCCTCTCAGTAAATGTACTTCTTCCATGAATAGGACTGGTGTTAAGAAGAAACAGCTCATTTCAAATAAGAATTACAGTTATCTGAGAAATTAAATAAATTTCATTTTATGAGGGTGATAGAAACCATACTTCTAAAGTTCTGCCATTATCACAACTGACAGATTGACAGCCGTGTCATGGGGACGTTGGGTGTGGTGGCCACTAGAATAGAACCACACCACTCATTGACTTACAACCAAAACTTGGTTTGCTTGGCAGGATGGGTGTAGTGAGTGTGTAACAATTCCTTTTCTGCAAAAACACACACGTGTACACACTACATTCAGATCAGAGGTTTAGCCTGTAGGGGTCCTGGTGTACTCACGGCCCTTGCGTCTTGTAAAGCATTCCCCTGTCTTTAGTCATGTGTTGTTTGTTAAGTGGTGTGGGGAACTGATGAGTGTGCTTCTCTGATTACGTGGGTTGCACTTTTGAGAAGTGCGATCGTAAAACTAAGAAAATACTAGTTTAATAAAGAAGTTATCAACAGCATAAATAAGCAACCCTCCCATGCCCCCCAAACTAATACAATTTTTTTTAATTGAGCTGAATAATTCAGAAACAAAGATGTCTAAAAAGGGAAATGAGGATCTTCATTATGAATGTTTATTTTTTTTCCAGTTGAACCAAACTCCTTGGTTCTGAATTCCTTTACCGAACGCAGTCTGCTAATTCAGTGTTAAATACTATCTGCCAGGAGAGACCATGCATTCACTATGCATAGCTTTCAAGTTAAAGCAATACTGAAGTATTCACAGAGACTTCTGTTCACCAGAACTTCAGCCTCTGGAAGGTCTCACCTACTCCAGCTGCACTGAGGTTACGTAAAACAGCAGGCAAATATACTGATCTGGACTGCAGAGACAGCACAGTCCTGTAGGACCATGCTGTCATATGGGCCAGCTATAAACAGCTGTGAGCACAAATTTTTCTAAAGTGGAGCACTGACATCCAGAGCTCTCTGCCAAGAGCTGATGGTCTCCCAGTGTCATCAGCTTATCGTGTTCCAGGTACCTGAGCCTGTCATGAGGACCACGATAATTATGTTCTGCAGCCTTGTTTTGTGCAGCTACACTGACTTCTGCCAGTCATTAGCTAATCACTTTGGGGTGCAGAAACCTACTGCTGGCAAGCTGGTAATTGAGGCCTCTGAGGCTGTCAGTCAGTTCTCCCTCTTCCAAACAGTACCCTTAGGGAGCACTGAGTCACACAAACCTCGATCCCACTGCCAGCTGTCTGGAGCCATTTGCAGGTTTTGCATTCCTGTCCTCTGAGTTTTTACTGTATTTACTAAAAGCTCTCCTGCTCTGTTGTCACGCAAGGCCTCATGGACCATTGAGGGAGATTTACTGACTCCATTGCTAGCTTTATTGGTTGATCTCATGACATCCATGTTGTCTGGAAACCTGACAATATGAGGGACACTAGCAACCTCATCCTCCCATAGGAATCAGATCTCTTCACAGGTCTGAGTCCCCGTATGAGTCCCGAGAAATGCTGTCTACCCCATGCTGGCGGGATAAGCTCTGGACACCTCAGGTCATGTGGGTGATTCAGCCAAGCATTATCTGCTGAAGGAAGGATGGAGGGGTCATCCCACTGCACGGTCAGGAACTGTGAATGACATTATGTGCTATCAAGTCCAATAATATCAAGGCAATTTCATTCTGCCTTTTCACCCTGTGAGGAAGTGAACTTTCTACCCAGACTGGACTCATTAAGAACAAGTACTTAAACAGCCATTTGTCCTCCCTCCATTATCATCTGCTAGCAGCCACAGCACCCAGGATGCCATAAGCTCCTGATGCATTTCCCTCTTAAAGAAATGTAGGTTGTAATAGAAAACTCAGCCATTTGTCAAATACGTCCCTTACAGTGGTTTAATAATATTCCTGGGATCCTTCCTCTCAGTATGGCTAAGGCTGCAGCTACACATTTTATCAGCAAGCACTTTGCATTTTCTCCCCGTGTATCTGAGACAGTACTTAGCCTCTTTTGCTGACATATTGCCACACAGCTTACACATTCATTTATAACCTGCTATTCCCATTTCAAGTCAACTGTTTGAAATGAGCATGTGCTACTTAGACCCTCACCACCATGAGTTAGCAGCACCAGGGTAGTGATTAGCTCTTATTGTGCATTTTTACCCAGCACTGCTTAAAGCTGGGCTGACAACTTCTTGCTTCCTCTGATCTCTCCGTGGGTAGAGATAGGAGCCTCAAATAAAGAAGCAGCATCCTGCTCCTTTGGCGTGAATCTGCTACGTGTTGTCCAGCTCCTCATTCACAACTGAGGACTTGCTTGGGTTTAGGATCACTTTATCACTTCTAGGATGCTTTGAGCTCTTCTCTTTGGTAACCAGAAGCCAGGAGAACTTGTTGACGTAGAATTATGCCTACATCCCCATCCAGACTCAGGTCTTAATCTGCTGTGCTATAGACTGTCTTCCAGTAGAGGTACAGAGACCCATGATAATAGTGACGGTGCCAGGCTGACAAGGACAGATTCTTCCTTTCCTATACATTAAGTCTCCCCCCTTGTTGCCATGGCTTAACACTCTGCCCTTGTCTGCTAGCTTCCCCAAACAAAGAAGAAAGACACAAATGTGAGCTGCAACTACCACCTAAGTTGATGGCTGCCTTTTAAAATGATAAAAGGAGAGTATGTGCAAGCTGAAATTGTTTCAGCATCTGAGGCACCTGTAATCTGCACTATTTGTACTGTGTCATTCTGGTTCCCTTCACCCCTTACATTTGTAAAGGGGAACAGATGGCACTGTTTTGGCCTAGTGTGGATCCTTCTGAGGGTCCTGGCTGCTGCTATGCAGGAGAATACTACCAATTAAGCAGTAATCAACCATTTCTCCTGTCTTGGGGAGTATGGAGGCTCCATAAAACTTGTATGGTCCAGAAATGAGTGTCGACCATGTAGGTTGGTGTCACAAATACCTTGCATTCTGCATAGAGAGTAATGCAGAAGAAAACTTTTACTGCTTCTGCACAGAATCCTTGTAACATATTTATGATGACATCCTCACTAAGTTCACTAAATAGATGTAACACTGCCAAAATTGTATACGAACCTATACAAATGTAAAACAAGTTCACACCTCTGCACAGGCTAATACATAGATCCCTTGTTCATTTGCAGCATAAACTTTTAAACTTTCATTTTGCTGGATGTAAAGTATCTTTCCCTGATTTATAGGATTTCTATGTATCTTATTAGCTTGTTGAAATGAAAGTTTTGTTGCTATGAAATTTTGATATGAAGCTAGGAAAGTGACCTGAAGCTAAGATGGTTTCATTGTCTTGCCAAATACACTTGATAAGGCTTGTCATGCGTTAGCCATGTGTATGTAGAAGCTAAAGTGAATTACCAGGTCAATAGCATAGCATCAACACTATAAATGACAATAGCCCCCTCCAGAGCAGAAAGAGGGAAGAAATATCTGTCAGGCTCTTTCCTACCCAACAAAAGAGAAGAGCACCTAGCCAAGGGATTGTTTAATGGATTTTTTGGTGCAAATCAGTAAGCAGGCGTATTTATCACCAATGTAAAATACCAAAATACTTACAGATTATTATATTTTGCTATACCTGTATATAATTTGTGATCATTAGCAACAGTTTCTACTGCCCTTGTCTCTATCTTTCACTGTCATCTTGATCGCATAAAACAACTCCTTTTGTTGTAACAGTGCTGTAAAGTACTGACAACTGAACCCAGCCCAAAGACTGGGCTGAGCTGTGCTGCTGAGGATCTTTGTCAGTGGGCTTGCAGAACTGTCAGATAAGCTTCCCTGTGCCCAGGCTCACAGTGAGGGTGCCTGATGTTACCTGCTCTTCACACATGCGAGTTCCAGCCAGCCTGCTGTGCTCCTTATCTGGTAGCAGGGAGGGATACGTGTAGTTAGTCTTTCCAGGCCATTTGGAAGCTGCTGATTGTTGCTGACCAGCACGCACTTGTCTCAAGACGACTGTTGTGTGGGTGGTATTATGTTACTTTCAGCAGAGGTGCCCGCTCAGCCATCCACTAGACTAATGAAGGTATATCAAACCACTGAGAGTCAAACCTTTGTTAATTAATTCAGTAAAGACCACTGGTAACTGTGTGTCTGGTGTGTTTCTTCAGGTGGTAGAAAAACTTCAAGGTAACCAAACAATATTTATGCCGAGTAAAAGGAACTCTGCACGGAACAATTCTGAAAAAGTTCCAAAAGAGAAAGCACTGACTTCTTAAGTTGCACATCACATCAGATGCAGTTACCTTTACATATTGATGGAGGCATACCCTGAATGGTTATTAAAACTGCTAATGCCAGGACAACCACTGTAATAGAGGAGAATGCAACTCTTCAATACTTATGCAGCAGACAGTTAAATACATAATATGCATTGCTAGATGTCACAAATTCCAAGCATTAGCAGAGGCATATGAAGTCTGCAAGTGAGCAGATCGGGAAGGCAAAGGTATTTTCCTTTGAATGGTCTCTAGTCCTATTTCCCTCTCCCTAGCCATTGAAAACTGAAGGAGGGAGAGGCAGAGGTGTGTTGTTTCTCCTTCTTAGTGCCATGCCTTAAGAAATGTAATGGGGGAAGGGACAATACCCTGGAATCACTCAAAGAACAGTTCGCCTTTGTTACTTCCTTTTCTGATGATGTTTTCATCAGCACCTTAAGAAGGTTATTAGGTTTGCTGTTATAAGGAGGGACTATAATAGCAGACAGATCTGGAAACAAGCAGTAAATGATAAAAAGACCAAATTTTCACAGCTTCAGGAAGGTCTCCTCACTGTAGTGTTAAACCACATAAAAAACCCCTAGCTTTGGTTATAGCTCATAGCTGCAAACAAAAGGCAGCTGAAACTATCTCTGTTAGGTGCCTTCCTACTCTTTCTGTAGTGGGTACATGTTTACCTCAAATATTTAATGCACATCGGTAGCTGAACTTATAAATATTTAATACAATATATGCAAGCAGCCTGCCAGTGGCTATAAGCTGAGGAAAACTCCCTGAATACTTCCTTCCTTTCAATACAACCTGAAAAACCCCAGGAACTGCCTGTAGTATTTGCACACTCTGTTGATGGTATCATGAAGGATTAACTGAACACGCATTACTGCTGTCATAAAGATAAGGTTCTCAAGGCTTAACTAAAGCTATCAAAGGTGTAAGTTAAGACAAATAGCAGACATGTCTCATCCAAACAAGCTTTTTCCCATCCCCTCCTTATCTCACTTGCAAAAACCTTCACAGTACAGTCTAGTAGAAACCAGTTTTATTATTTGATTATTCAACTTCTAAACCCAACATTGTAACATTTCAGAAATATGGAAATACAAAGCACTATTAAACAGACAAATAACTTTGCTATCACCAAACCTGGAAAATAAACATAACTTTGTTCCAACACAAACAGCCTTTGAAAATTTTGGTAACATCTGTAAGTGATAAAAGTCCATTAACAGTCGCTGTGACTGTGTTACAATGTTTGGAACAGCACTTATGAACAGGGAAATAAAAAATTGCAGCCACTGCATACTATGCCCATAAAGTGGATGGGCTAACACGGACAGCCAGTGGGTGATACCCCCCAGCTGTCCAATCTGCTGGGGTTGTCCCCATGCGTGCAATCAGGGATTACTTACAGGACCTCCTGTCCTTAATCCCGAGCCTAATTACGCCAGACCAGAAAGATGGGGCTAATTTTTAGGCAGAACAATCTTATTATTGGGGAAGGTTTTCCTCACTTCCCCTTGCAGTGTTCTGCCCCCCTAGCCCCAGAAAGGCTTTCTTCTTCACCCGTTCCATTACCAAGAAAGGATTTATTCCCCCAGGTGCCTGAGAAGTGTTTAGGCTTTCGTTTCCAGAGCTGCTCTTTCCTCAGCTTGCTGAACAAGGTGTAGCATGGAGGGTGGAGTTTGGCTGCATCCACGCTTTCAGAAGTCTGTCCCCTGCCTCCTGAAAGTCACACTCCGCTCCATGGATTCCCTTTGCATGTGGAGGCATTCTGTTCGGAGTGGGATATATGTAAAGGCAAAGCCTTTTTATCTCCAAAGTAACCTGAAATATGCGATACTCACTTTTCCCATGACGTGTAATGGAGATACTTTAATGCATTGGCTGACGTTGTACATGTATCACTTCAGGGTTAGTGGAGCATCAGGGTATCATAATGCATTATAATCAGCAAGCTTATACTTGCATGTATCTTTAAATGTTTCGTGTTGGCATGGTGTGATGTCACTGTTGTCTGACACAATATGTGCTGAAAATACCTTTATACACATATTTCAGACTAACAAATTAATAACTTAAAAAATTAATGGCTTTTGTTACTTCATTAGCATAAACCATCTCTCTCAAACTGTTAAATGCTTTTTCTGTTATACTCATGTTTGTTATTAAAAAACCACAACCATTAACAAGGCCCCACAAGATTCTAATTGGTTTCTATGTGTCTCCCTCCCTAACTGTTATTGCTAAAAGCCTTTTCAAAACCAGTATATACTTTAATAGATAGTAATACAAAGTTTTAAGACTTCATAAATAAAGAGAGGAGCTGGATGTGCAGTGATAGATATGCTTGCAACTGTCCTTCAGTCCCACTTCCATTTTTGTCGCTCCTGTCTAAGTAAATCGGAAAAAGCATAGGCAGGGGCTGTAAACTAAAAATTTTTCATTTCAGAAAGACTTGGAAAAAAGTCTGTGTGTTATCTGTCTAAGGGATGATTATGAGGTGTCTTTGAGATGTGAAAAAAGGCAAATGCAGAGTTTCCAGAAAAGAAATGTACTTACATGCACTTGTAGGAAACATTGATGATGTTGTACTGATTAGGATATGTTCACCCCACCTTCAAGAATGAGTAAATCAACCTGAAACAGATCTACTCAAGAACAGCTGGAATGAGTGGAGAAGTGCAGCCTCTAAGTTATGATGAGAAACTAACAGAGCTTATCCTGTGTAACCACAAATTAGAAAATGCTGAGAAATATTTTTGCTCTGGAGTACAAATAGGTGAATAAAGGGTTTAGCCTACTAGCAAATGTACATATAAATTACTCATGACTAACTTTAGTTCTGTAATTAGAAAAGAAAAGTTTCTAAATCTGCAGCATCAGTGGGTTTCAGAGCAAAGTTCTAATTAACAACAGGGTAAAAAAAAGTACAATTAGCATCCAACAGGAGCTTGGTCTTGGAATTTACTAAATTGCAAGTTTGCTCAATGTTTAAGTATAGTGTTTAAGCAGTGCTTATCTTAAAACTTAAGAAGCAGTGACCTATTTAATGTAAAGTAAATAAATCCTAAAATTAGAAAGAATGTTTCTAATTAGGCAGTTTGACATCAGAGTTACAAGACACACCCGTGTCCCCGGTCTGAGGTGGTCCTTATGCAAATAAAAGTACATATTAAACTAATGAGCTTTATCAGACAACTCCTTGGCAATCCTACTTTAAAGGCTTATTAATGCCTTAGAGAAAGTGATTGAGGGTGTTTCACACATTCTCATCATGTACTCTACTGCGTATTGTACTTTAGTAACTGATAGAGCCTATATCACTAAGCCCATTTTCTCAAGAAAAGGGATGTAGTTATGGAAATAAGATAAACTAGATATTTCAAAGTTGGTAGAGCTTTGAAAATTGAAGGACCTATTAGCAATGAGAAAATTTCCCATCAGTTTTAGGGAAGTAGATCTCCATCATAAATATGGAAGGAATCACAATCTCTTATTCGGATAGTCGTGATGCTTCTGCATCACTCTGATGGTAATGTTATTAGGTTTGCAGTGTTCTGGGGAGGGAAAGATATGTAGAATGTTTTTTGGTTTTATTTCATTGTTTACATTCCTTTTGACTGTGATCTCACAGGTGGGAAATAGTGTAGCATTAGTCACTAAAATAAGAGCTGAGGTACGAATTTAGTTTCTGTGTCTTATGCAAAGAAAATGGAAAACTCCAAGACTGTTTAATAGTCATTGTTTCTATCTGTATTATTCAAAACTTTCATCCGTCATTAGGAACAAAGTCTTTGGAAATCCTATTTTGACTAGTGTTTGCAATAAGTGCTGCTATTCAACCTAGGTATTATGTGATTATTCATTGCAGTTGAGCCTTCAGCTGAGTTAAATGAAGTGCACTTAAATGTTTCCTCTTCCCCTGTCATTGACTGCTCTATAGCAGCCTCTAGTTAGGTCCTATAGAGCAATGTTTCTCAAACTGTGGGCTGTAAAAGAACTCAAAGGGGATTGCCAACTGTTAGACAGCAACAGTCAGCAGCAGTTCAGTTCCCTAAGTCTGCAGTAGATCTTTTTTCCCAGGAGTGGAGAATGACAAAAATATTAAATGCTGACTGCAGATATTTATTCTATCCAGGTAACTGCTAGCTGCCTTTAGCTGCTGGCAGCGTCTCATTTCCTTCAGGATAGACAGTATAGAATAGTGAGCTTTCACTCCCTTGCCCTAGAAGAACTAATTTATTATGAACTTGGGTGATTATATTGAAACAGTTGAGCAAACTGTAGATGCTTAACATATTGTATTGAAAGTGGATTGCAGTGTCAAAAGGTTTGGGAAACACTCTGGCCTTTAGACTTCTCTTGGAAAGAGTGCAACCCCCCTTTTTTGCCTACCTGTCTCACTAGCACCACCTAGATGTCTCAGGACACATCAGATGACGTCACATTTCTACATGAGTATGAGGCATTCCCTGAGATGTCAGGGAGACAAAGTCCTGCCATACTCCAGGTCCTGCCATACCCTGGGCTCCAAGTGGGGCTGGGGACCTGGCTCACTTGCGGCACGGCCAGGTCAACACTGGCACACCAGAACACAATGGGCAGGGGTGAGTTCTTCTCTAACCCATGACCCTTCCAGAGAAGGAAGCTAAGGGCTGGGAAGGGTGTCATGACATTGTTGTGACTACTTCACTGTCATGGGGCTCTGGGCAAGTGTTTTATCCTAGACAAATAGAGGGAAATGAGAAAACTCCACGAAGTTTTTATCTGGTATTTCCTAGACAGTATAGGAATTGCTCTGTTAATAGGAATATAAAACAACCTGGACACTGTCTTGAGACCACCTTCCCTCTGCCTGAAACGGGTGCTGTGCCTTGCAGTTCTATACCAACACACTTGCTGTTGGTCATCTCACTAAGATATTGTAATGCTGCTTCCTTACACCCCTGTCTGCTGAATTTAGAGTGTATGGAGATACAAGAAGAAAGCAGACTAAAGCCTTCGGCTCCACTGCCTGAGTGAGAATGTATATAACCTTGTGCTTCTGAACCAGACCCAGGATGGCTGTGAGCAAAAGCAGCTGCCGCTACTGCTTCCCCCGCAGCTGGCTGATACTGTGGGCCTGTAAGGTGAGCAGTGACTGCTGGAGACTGCACTGCATCCGTGGCACAGTGACCAGCTTTCAGATGAGGAGGATCACCTCCAAGTGCTCTTCTGGAACCTGCTGCTCTTCTTTGTCATCAAGGCATTGCAGGTAAAGGGCAGAGGACACTGTTGCTCCCCCATCTAGCACCTATTCCATGACTGCTGCTACCCTTTTACCTCCCAGGGCTGCTAGACTGTTGTCCTCATAGACCAATAAGGGACCCTCTGGGCAGTCTTGAAACAGTTTGTAGAGTTCAGGGCTCTCTATTGTAGAGGAGATAGGCACCCTTTTTTCAGGAAATACAGGATAATTTTTGGAGTGCAGGTCAGCAAATGTGAGATGCTCCTTACCTCCTGCATCAGGGCTTACAACCCATGAATGGTTTAACTGTGCCTTTTCTCCTTGTAGGACAGAGTTGGAATATGCACTTAGTCATCTCAGTGGAAGATAAGAGAGATTATACAAAACACTTGAATGCAAGTGTACCCAACCCACACAAAATAATTGAAGCTTGCTTTTCCTTACAGTCTCTGCAAGGACAAGCCTTACTAGCCACACTGAAATAGTGAAGAATGAAATCTGCAGTGATTACATGCCCTATTTGTCACACTCTCAGTGGCTGTGGTAACTGAATGGGAGCCTGGTATGAGTAGAGCGTGCGTCCACACTTCCTTTACTAAGATAAAGCAGTGGTGCTTAAATTAAAGATGTCAGATTAGAATTCCTGAACTATAGGAAAAATAAAATCAATTTAAAAAGTTGTTCTCTTAAATTCAGGAATTCTGACTCTTTCCCTTTTACTTCTTCTCTTTTCCCCCACAAGAATGTCAAGAGCTCTTTTCCTCATAGACAGTCACTGTTACCACTTCGCCTCTGCTTACTCCCTTCACAGCCTTCAACAGCCACCTCCCTTCATCACATCATTCCCCATGCCACACTGTGGCTTGGGGCTTTTGCCTCTTATTCAGACACTCACTTTCCTCTTTCCCTTCACTTTCTTCTTCACAGTTTTCAAGGCACACCTCCCCTACACAAGTGCCTTTATTTCAGTATGCTGCCGATAGACCACCCTCCATGCCTCACAGGGCACTGCTCAACAGGACTGTATTAGTGCCAGGACCCTTATTCTTCTTTCACACTTGTCAGTGAGCTCAGTGACACATGACCTTATTTTTTAATCACCTGTGACTCTGTCAATAAGTATATTGACATCTTCGGTGAGAAAAGCAGTGCCCTGCATGCATTGCATCTCTTCTCCAGGAAATTTCCAGGCTGAGGTGACCGGCTGCGCTTTCTTCTGTCTAGAAATTAATTCTTCAGTTCAGATTTCCCTCTCTTCCTTTCCCCTAACTGCACTCACCTGGCATATTAGCCCGCAACTCTAAGCAAACACCAGGAAACAGTACCAGAGACATGTCTTTAGTTGTCCAGTTGTGGATGAGGATATGTTCATAACATAAAAACCCTTGAATTTTAGGACTGCATCTTGCAACATTCAAGATAAGGCACAAGGTGAAACCAGCACAGGCTGCACAAAGAATAAAGGTATGGGTGGCAGTATGGCCCATAAGATAAATAATCTGTTGGGACTAATAGGAAAAGGTGGAGGGAGATGGTCCTTAATTACTCTTCCTGAAAGGAGCCACCTGTGGGTTGAGCACAGCATGTCCCCACTAGAGAGTGAGCACAGTGAGAGCAGGTCACCTGCTTCACTGCTGTCTGGAACTAGATCGTTTCTCCTCTGCCAAGACTGAGACCTGAAACAGTATGGGGCAGCTGGGTACAGCAAAGGGATTTGAATCGAGCTAGTTCCAGATGAAGCTGTTACGTTAGACATGGAGCACTAACAAAGCAGCAAACAACAATAAATCATGAGCACTGGCATAGTCTGCCAGAGATGAGCCGTGCACTCAGCCATTCTTCAGACTCCAAGCCTCAATGTGCCTGTCCAACGGCTTGCAATTGCTTAACCTTTGATGCCCATCAGTCTTTGTACTGTAGGTACATTGTTGCTGTAGGTGGCAGCCAAGTGAGGGGCGGAGGTGTGAGTATGACCATGGTACATTATTAGCATTAAAGCAAAAAGAAGTGAGAAGCAGCATTAGGGATTTATGAATGTGAGCTTCGCCCTATCCAGGGAGTTGATTAATGTCCTAATTATCTCAACACAGCAGGATTCTTCTAGGATTCTCCCTCCTGCAGCTGAATAGCTTTCACAGTATTTCAAGGTTTCCTGTTTATTGCTAGAATTTAAAATTATATTTTTTCCTTCTGTCAAGGAGGAGGACACCTAAAATGCATGCTGAATACAGAAGCTCCCTAAGAGGCTCTCCATATATCATAGAATCACAGAATGGTTTGGATTGGGAGGGACCTTAAAGATCATCTAGTTCTAACTCCCCCTGACATAGTTTCCTTTCCCCTAACTGCACTCACCTGGCATATTAGCCCGCAACTCTAAGCAAACACCAGGAAACAGTACCAGAGACATGTCTTTAGTTGTCCAGTTGTGGATGAGGATATGTTCATAACATAAAAACCCTTGAATTTTAGGACTGCATCTTGCAACATTCAAGATAAGGCACAAGGTGAAACCAGCACAGGCTGCACAAAGAATAAAGGTATGGGTGGCAGTATGGCCCATAAGATAAATAATCTGTTGGGACTAATAGGAAAAGGTGGAGGGAGATGGTCCTTAATTACTCTTCCTGAAAGGAGCCACCTGTGGGTTGAGCACAGCATGTCCCCACTAGAGAGTGAGCACAGTGAGAGCAGGTCACCTGCTTCACTGCTGTCTGGAACTAGATCGTTTCTCCTCTGCCAAGACTGAGACCTGAAACAGTATGGGGCAGCTGGGTACAGCAAAGGGATTTGAATCGAGCTAGTTCCAGATGAAGCTGTTACGTTAGACATGGAGCACTAACAAAGCAGCAAACAACAATAAATCATGAGCACTGGCATAGTCTGCCAGAGATGAGCCGTGCACTCAGCCATTCTTCAGACTCCAAGCCTCAATGTGCCTGTCCAACGGCTTGCAATTGCTTAACCTTTGATGCCCATCAGTCTTTGTACTGTAGGTACATTGTTGCTGTAGGTGGCAGCCAAGTGAGGGGCGGAGGTGTGAGTATGACCATGGTACATTATTAGCATTAAAGCAAAAAGAAGTGAGAAGCAGCATTAGGGATTTATGAATGTGAGCTTCGCCCTATCCAGGGAGTTGATTAATGTCCTAATTATCTCAACACAGCAGGATTCTTCTAGGATTCTCCCTCCTGCAGCTGAATAGCTTTCACAGTATTTCAAGGTTTCCTGTTTATTGCTAGAATTTAAAATTATATTTTTTCCTTCTGTCAAGGAGGAGGACACCTAAAATGCATGCTGAATACAGAAGCTCCCTAAGAGGCTCTCCATATATCATAGAATCACAGAATGGTTTGGATTGGGAGGGACCTTAAAGATCATCTAGTTCTAACTCCCCCTGACATAGTCAGGGACACCTTCCACTAGACCGGGTTGCTCAAAGCCCCATCCAACTTGGCCTTGAACACTTCCAGGGATGGGGCATCCACAACTTCTCTGGGCAACCTGTTCCAGTGCCTCACCACCCTCATAGTGAAAAATTTCTTCTTTATATCTAACCTAAATCTACCCTCTTTCAGTTTAAAGCCATTCCCCCTTGTCCTATCACTACCTGCCCTTGTAAAACGTCCCTCTCCAGCTTTCTTGTAGGCCCCCTTCAGGTACTGGAAGGCTGCAATAAGGTCTCCCCAGAGCCTTCTCTTCTTCAGGCTGAGCAACCCCAATTCTCTCAGCCTGTCTTCATAGGAGAGGTGCTCCGGCCATATTCTTCTAATTGTTCTTCCACTGAGGTCTGAGATGGATAACAGAGGTTTTTCTGAAATACCCATTCTATTTTTTTTGCCTCCTTTAAAAAACGGGTGGGTTTTCCTTCCAAGGCATTTCACTAGTTGCTTAGTAGTCCTCAGATTTAAGCTTGCAGATCTGGACACTATTTATTCACATCAGCAGTGGAATCATGCACCAAAAAGATTTAGCAAACATAGGAAGCAGCCTGTCTGGGCTTTCTTTTCATCACATTGGCATGCAAGGTACTTCATTCTTGTACATTCATTCTACATTCACATTATTGTTTTGGCATTACAAAACCTTTTTCTGAAGTTTTCATTGCACTTTCCTGGACAGGGCACAGGAAACTGCCAAAGAAAAATACAGTCCTTGAAAATAAAGTAATGGAATATACCAGTTTAGATTACAGGAGTAATGAAAACGTCCGACTTCACTTTTTCAGGAGGGCAGATATTATGGTATTTTTTGTTTGTTTTAAGAAACCCTGCTGTAGGCATATCTTCAGTATTTTTGTTTCACATAGAATGAGATAAAGTGAGAGTCCAGAGATCAAATTTTCCTCTGTTGTAAATAAAGATGTACAATCTTGAGGAGAACTGAAAGTGACTGTAAGCCTTTCATGTGCCAGATTGGTTGCTCCAAACTACTTATGTTTCCTGAAAACTACTAAAGCAAACATGGAGTTCTTGAAATATTTATTTAGTTTTTCCAATTGATAATAGTGTTCACTGCGGTTTTTTTCTAATTTGAAATACAATGCCAAAGCACCCCCTCCAATTTAAAAACCAGATTCTTTCCTATAAAGAAGTGCAGAATTAGAATTCCTCATCCTCAGGTATTTGGCCCAAGTTTTGTTCTGAAATCTGGTTTTACTGAGTACAATAATCATATATAGGATTACTAATTACTTTAGGATTACTAACTACTGATCACTGCTAATCACTGATACTTATTTTAGCGGTGTCTTCAGAATTACAATTTTTAAAATGTTTGACTCTCGTGAATATTGACTCCACCGTTGACCCCATTCTTTTGACAGCAGACTGACTGGAGGAACCCTGAAAAGTATAAAGGCAGCTTGAGGAGCTGGTCAGAGGATTATTGCAATAGTTACTGACAGCATAACTGATCTAGATCTTAGGTCCCTGTTTACTTCTGAAGTTGATAGTACTTGGGTGTCTGAATGGCCAGAGACATCTATTCATGGTAGTTTATCTCTTGGCTATTTCTCTTTCCTGAGATAAAGATCTTTTTCTGTTCGTAGAGGTACCCTGAACGCTCTCAATCCCAGTCCTGTGTTTGGATTCAATAATTCAACAGTTTGCACAATAAACCATAAATGTCTTCTCTTTTACTGGGAATCCCAGTTTCTTCTAACACAGCTCCAGTTTCCCTGAAGTTTATTCCTTTCTCACTACTCCTTCATTTTCCATCCCCCAAGTTGTTTTTACATTTCTCAGTGTGACACTGCTGATTAAGAGCTCCCGTGTGAATCCAGTGTGGAACCAGCCTCTCTTTATAACTCCCCCTTTGAACAATCCTAAGATTATTCTTAAATACAACTGTCTGTATTTGACATTATAACCAGCAATAATGAAAACATGTGGAATTCATTCTTCTGTAGTTTGCATGTTTATAGTGCGACAGAAGCTGCAATGCAGTTTGATCCTGTGATCATTCCTGCCTATCCTTGACTATATCTATGAAATAGAACAGCAGTCTATGTGCAAATACGTGCAAAGCAGTAAGAGGAAAAAAGATTGCATTTTTAGCTCCAGCAGCATCATGGCCATCATTACCAATAGCAAGGGTTTCCATTCAACCACACTGAAGCTCCACTGAAAAGAATACAGTGATGAAATTTAGGCAGAGCTAGGACAAATATTGATTCAAACAGACAGATTCAGGCTACATCCACCGAAGGCATCCTGGAAAGGACAAAGACATGCTAGAAAAAGAGCAATTCACTACACAAAGCCCTTTCAGAAAGACTGGTAACTGAAAGCAACTGACCTGAAGGCCTCCGTAACAGACCATCACACTGAGAATATAAAAGGCTTAGGGAGCAGACACTGACCAAAACATGCAAAATTAATGGCTCAGCTACAGCCTTGAAGATTGGGAGATGGTGAAAACTGACTTGTGTGGCTGTTTAGGTCAGAATCAGAGCAAAAGCCTTTTTATAAGGCTTTGCTTTTTTATAAGTTTTCCCATTTTATAAGCTCTATATGTTCTTTCATTTTAGTTAGGCTGAATTTATGATCCTCCAAATCTCCCTAGCTCCCGGCCAAGTTTCTTTCAGGTTATGAGGGCAAGCTCTTGGTTGCTTCGTGCTGCAAATGTGCTATACCTCACCCTATTGTCAAATCAAGAGGCTTCTGCAGCCCCCAATAATGCCCTTTTTATTACCAAGGCATCAGGTAGTGCAAGCCATAGCCTGGAAAGTGATGAAGGGAGAATATGGGAATGAGACTGCTGGCTTAGTGCTGGGCGACTGGGCCAGAGGAGGCATGCAAATATGTACAGCATTAGCTAAACTGCTAAATGGAAATATTCTTTGGCATGTGACTGGGAATTGTTTTGGAGCATTCAGTTGCATTGAACTAGGGATAGGGATTGTTCTAACCATTTAAATTTATAGACAATTGTCTTTCTAATAGCCAGGAATTGGACACTCTTTAATTTACTAGATTAGGAAGAGCCAGAGGAGGTTGTTCATGTGTAATTCTCTCTGAATACTTGATATTCTTTGTTACTGACACGTGATGGTGACTGGTGAGACAAATCATATGGTATCATGGATTAAATGTCTTCTCACCTGCTAAAAACAAGAACTACTTGTTAGTTTGAATTTAAAAAGTGTTTTTGTGAATATTCATGATGCTAATGAATACCTTGGATATTACGTTTCCCCTTTGTGTAAAAGGCTCAGAATGTTTTTATAAGCAATTTGTCATTTTGAAGCCCTGTTTGGTACATACATTGTGAATGGTGCCAGACATGATATTTCTGCGTGCGGATTGCTGCAGGTTCTCTTCACCATGGCAAAGAAGCCATACAAAATTTCACACCCAGAATAAGATGATGAGAATTCTGCCTCCCTTCAGCAATTTGGTTATCAGAAATTAAACCTTAATTCAACAAAAAAATATGTGTAGGTAGATTTTTTACAGTTTAGTAGGACTGCTGACATGATTAAAGTTTAGGAATGTGCATTGGTATATTGCTGAACCAGGGCCGCAGGGGATGCGATGGGACTTCCTTGTTTATCTGTCTTTATATATACGAATATTGTAGACTGTTCATGACTTGTTTGTCCTGCTTAACATGAAAGAGAGGTTAAATTCCCAGACTACAGATATTTTGTTTTGATGTAAAACAAACTTTATTACCTGAGATCTTGCAATAATTAAAATGTGTATCAAACATGCAAACAGCTTTTTTTTTTCTTTCCCTCTAAATGACTGAATTGGTTAAGCAATATTTCTGTACTTTAATTAGACAGTAGAAATCTATGAGACTGCTTTCATTTGGCTTTCAGCTGTTTACTTTGTGTCAGTAAAATCCATACACTTTAAAGGAGATCTCAACTATAATTAAAAGTGTTATTGAACTAAACAAAATTACCAATGTTTATCTCATTATGTAATGCTGCTGGCACAAAAAGCAGAATTCAAACTTGCTTTCTTTTTGGCATTATTGTTTTGCAGAGTTTAAAACAATGCCTGTAATTCAATCAGGTAACAACAATTACTGCTGCCAGTCCTTGGGACAACTTGGTGCCCATGAAGTTCATATGTTTCAGTAAACTCTAGCTATTACGGCATGTTGAATTCCAAAGAGCACAGAACTGGGAAACTACAGCCATTGGTATTTTTCCCCAGTACATCTTCCACTGGAATTTGACATACTGCGTTTTTGTTTATTTCTATGAAAAGACAAAACCAGATAATTTTCTAGCTGCTAGAAATGCTTCGCTGAATTTTGCAATGTGGTATGATATATATAATATTGTATGATGGGTGTTGTTCTTTTGAGCTTTAGAAACACATAAAAAAGCTTAAATGACGTTACATAGGAACAAACAGCAAGTGGAAGTCATGTGCCTATGCAAGACTTTCCTCTTTCCTCTTTTACTTACAATGCCAAGAATTATAACAGAGATTAGATATAGGTAAAATACATAAATATAAAGTGTTCCTCTAAATAGATAATGCTTGATTTCCAAGCTAGTTTATTGTGTCTTCAATCTCAAGTGACTGAAAGGGCTAAAATCCAGTGACACACGTCCAGCCAAGAACTTCTGTGGAGACTTCTTTTGCAGAGGACCATCCTGATGGGGACCAGTGAGCTTTAGTAACCAGTCTCTTCTCCCCACTCCATCCCAGCACTCAGTGCTGTCGTGCCTCACCCCAGCTTTCCCACTCCGTGGTTATACCTCCCCTGTGCAACTGGGATGTTACAGCAGCGTTCTGCAGCCAGCACAGCCCTCATTGGACCCCTTTCCCATGCAACAGTGTACAGCAGTGCTAGGCACAGGGCAGATTAGGACTCAGGTGGACCAAAGATACTCCCCACAAGCGAGCATTTCAGTTGCCTTTCTGTCTTGTCATTTGACAGGTGAACCAAATGCACTTGCATTCAAGTAAGTTGCGAGATCTTGGGTCAGACTTAAGACTCGCAGACTTGAGCCTTACCTCATGGGAATCCTTGATTGCATTGCACACCAGCACAAATACTGGCAACTAGTAAACTCTGTCCAGACATGAGAAAGTAACAGACAAATTATGTCTCACACAGTTCTCAAAATTATTACTTTCTCTCAAGGAGGTGCTAATTTTTTGCCCCTGGGGTTCTTAGTCCTGAAGATGTTATGTACGTCTTCACTGCCCTAACAGACCTAAAAGATGGCTCCTACAGAGCAGCCCTTATGAAAGAAAAGAGCAGTTCTTATCTAGTTAGGCATGGTGCAGTAAGGACTGGGGTTGAAAGAGTGTACTTCCACTAATGATGAATATCACAATTCCCTTTTTATGAAAGAGATACCTTTAGATAACCATTATATAGAAAAGTAATTGCAACTATTTTGAACTCAGCCAGCTGCAGCAAAGTAGATTTACTTGATTTTACTGAATGAATAACCACGCTCAAAACACTGCAAGTTCAAGAAAAATGAACACTGATGGGAAGAAATAATTTGAGAACAAAGGATGGCCTCTCGAACACTGGCAATTATACATATTGCAGAAAGTTTTCTCACTAGTTACTGACACACTCCAAAACAAGCATTTCTCTGCTGTTTTAAGAATGACACTAGGTTTCATGGGCCAACCGCTGCATGAGAAAATAACTTTTAAGAGAGAAACTGTTCTCAGCTCAAAGTCAGTAGCCTTGAACTGGAGAAGCTGTAAGATAGATAGGTCATTCTGTTTTTATGACTAATGTGTCCCCAGAGCTGTGCAGACATGGAGAACCGTATTAAAGGATCTTTGTTAACGTGTCTCAACTGGCTATACTCATTGCTATATATTGCGTAAAGGGTGGACAATCACCATGAGGTGAAATCCTCCAGAAATGGCCGCATAATTTCTCACTGGTATCTTCTTATTTTCTTCATGTTCAAGCAGTACAACAGCCCTGCAAAAATGAGGAAAAGATAAATCTGCAACTTGTGGTGAGGGACAGCCCTGAATGGCAGATCTGAGCTGCAGATCTCTGTGAGAAGCTGCCACGTCTCATTCTCTGTGCTTCATCATCACCACCACCAAAGCTGAAGCAATTCAGCAGCTTCTGCTGGCATGAACATTTGTGTGCGTAGTTTCAAAACCATTATTATCCCAAAATGCTGTAGTGGCAGTTCTTATCCTGTGAGTATATAGACATTATCACCATGATCTGTCAAACCATCTTCAGATATACTGTGTTTCCAGGCTTTTGGAGAAATGTGGAAAGGTTATTTTGGGGGTTGCTGTAGATATCAAAACCGTACGTCACAGCTGCAACTGTTTCTTGCTAGAGCATCAATTCTATGTATTTACTTTCATGTGTAGCATTGGGAGTTGATTTTTTTTTTTTTTTGACATGGCATTTCCTGAGAAACTCTTGTGTCCACTTAAACTTTTATTTTTCCATTTTCAAATGTCTGTGTATTATGTAGTGCTCATCGAACCCTTTTGCACAGTCACTTTGAGAAATTATACAAAGTATTTAATGTGAGGGAACAATCATATTTCTCATATTTAATTGCACATTAATCATACTAATTTGCAGGTGGATTCTGACCATCCCTTTTTCAGATCCCATTTAGATACACTACTATTCAGTACGTGATGAAGGTTCTGCTTTATTTAGGACTCACTGTCCTGCCTGGTTTATGGCCCTGGGGTTGCCGTTAGTTGTTCATGAAATATGTCATTATTGTCACATAAAATTCTGGGGTCTCAGTTTATTCAGTGATCACTCACTGCCTGTGAAAATTATACCTAAATAAATAATCATTCAAGAAGTTTGGAATGGTGCACCTCTTTGGGGAGAAAGGGATTTTAATAGTATTTTTATTTGCAACAAAAATGTCACTTTAAAAGGGGGATTATTCTGCAACCAAAGCATTACAATTAACTAGTGCTCAGAATGATTCCTTTTGAAATTCAGTAAAGGGAATGTTAAAATATCAGGAGAAAGCAAATACAAACCATTTAAAATGTGTTTAAAACAGCCCAGTTCTTCCTACCAGTTATAGCAAGTTCTTTTGATATGGGAGGATACATCAAAAGCTGTAAGTTTTATTTTCCTTCAATTGTAATGTTTGTTGCAATACTCTCAGAAGTTTAACACAGGATGCAGAAAACAACTTGATAACCTCAGTACATTGAATGAAGTAACATTTGAAACCCTTCTTCCATGACATTTCCACAGGTTTCTTAGCCTAAGCCTCTCCTATTATTCTCTTTTCAGTTAAGGGTATTTCAGGAGGTTAAAAATTTTTACATTTTGTCTTTGAGACTTACTTGGTTTTAATATATACCGTGGATTTGTGCATTTGGAGGATACTTGGAGAGTTGAAATGAAACACTTCACTGTGAGAAGATATTGAAATCTGAAAGGAAGAAAGGTCCCTCTGTTTAATTATTGTTTATTTTGAATTTCAGGAAATAATAAGGAAAAAAGAAAGAAAGGGAAATGTATGGGTTTTTTTTTTCTCTCTCTACAAGTCCTTTCTCAATGACAGAATAAGTACAATAGTATATGCAACAAGAAAGATCTCACTTGTTACATTGATACATACCTTCATAATTTTACTTTTTGTATTTAAACATTTTAACTTTTTAAAATGAAGGTATATTGCATTAATCGTCATTTGTCTAGGTTTGAGCTAAGAAAAGCAATTGGCTTTGGTTTTCTATATCAAGTTACTCAGAAATAAAACTAGCAATTCAGTACTACTTTCCAAAAGAGAAAGAAGTGGTTTTTTTCTTTCCTTTTGATTTTGGAAAAAAAAAATCATTTAATATAAATAGCTTAAGTTTGATAATAATATTTAAAGGTGGCTTTTCATAACTTTTTCCTTTCGCTGTCACAACTTATTACATTTAAATGTGTTGCTTTTCTTTTTTTTTTTTTTTTTTTTTTATTTTGGTCTGTTCTATTAATTCAAGATGAAAATCCTTTCTGAGCCTGCTGAGGAATTGTGAATTCATTGCCCTAATTGATGCATTGATTAAAAACTTCTTGCTGGAAACTGAAGGCTCATTTGAGGTATGCTGTACAATTTGGGACTGTTTGGGGACTGAAAGCCTCATTAAGAGAGACCTGTATTAGCTCTGCCTTATGGAGGGAAAGTGTCAAGATATAAGAAAAAAAATCAACTTTTACAATAAATTGTGGGACTTGAAGATACAATATATAATCATACATCCATAAACCTGACAATTTTAAGACATGAGACTGAAAAATTTAATGAATTAATTGTTGGAGGTTTTAAAATAGACTAACAATATTGCCTGAATTTCTTGTGCAAGCAATCTTTGCCACTTTTGTTAGATTTCCTAGATCCTTTCACTTCTGCTGGTTTAGGGTTTTTTTCCTGCCCCCGTTTGCTCATAATGTAGCGTTATTCACATTTCTTCTTTGGCAGGCAGTAGGTGGAAATGATTGGAGGTTTTACGCATTAAGGTAAGAGGACAGCTTGTCAGGATGGTCATATGCAGATGCCATTAAACCACGGAGACATGGTAGAAGGTGAGGAAAAGAAAGAATAAATAAAAACAGTAAAAACTATTTTATTTAACTATTTTTCTTTAACTATTTTATTTCACAAACAAAGAAGTCTTTATTTAAAATTACGGTCATTGCTATAACGTAGTCGCAGACTCTTAGCGCTGTCTGCAAACAAGGCTCAGAATTTCTGGTTTAAAGCATCTGGGCCAACCTAATTGTATTTGTTATTTTTCCTTGAAAGAAAGACTTTTCTTTCTCCCTTGGAGTTGCAGGGTGGCAGTTATACCTGTGGGGTCACAGATGGGCGTTAAGAAGAAACTGAAGATTCACAGCACACAACGGTGTGGAAGCAATAGCTATTTAACAGAGATACGGAGATGGATGAGCAGCTTGTGGCTCACAGACACTGTGTCCTGTCAGACATGGGCTTCTTCCTCACTCCTGTACCCTGAAGTTGCACAGCCTGGGAGGCATTAATGAAGACAGACCCTGGCTTCAGTGTCACCATGTAACCAAGTCCTGCAAAGGCAGGATTTGGGAGCAGGGGGAGCGTAGAAATGCTTTCGCTGCTGCAGGAGAAAAATCCCCGTGCTGTTGCTGTTAAGGAGGAATTGTTCCTGAAATAAGGTCACATAGTGGTTCTCTCCACAATTTGCTGACTGCTTCCAGCTTTCACGCAGCAGTGATAGTAAAATGAGAGTGTTGTTGAAACATAAGTTCAGAACAGAACCACAATATGTTTTTCAGGAACAGGACTAGTGGAAAGGCAATAAAAAATTTGGATAGGGGATGGCTGGTGCTAGGGACTAGTGTTACACAATTATAGACATGGATTAAAAACTACAGGGAAGATCAGGAACTACTTCACAAAATAACAGCCTGGGGAAAAGAGCTCTTCCCCTTCATATATATATAACCATATGATACATATATCTCTATTATATATATATACACACACTATAATTTTAATAAAAGACTTCAGAGCCCTCTATACATTTATCTCCTGCTATGCCAGATGCAAAGGAATGGACATTTATCTTCAAATGGTGGTGGGAATAAAGGGCAAGCAGAGCCACTCAGGACAAAGAGGGCAAGGAAAAATTACCGCCCTCAAGACAGATGTCTGTTAAGCTATAGCCACTTCACTAGACAGTTTGACATTGGGAACCAGACGAAAGTCTTCGATAAGACACAGGATGCAATATGTTTATTAGTAAGATTTTTTAACATATCTTCAGTTTACTCACAAAGCATTAAAAACCTCAGTTTGCTATGCAGAAACAAAAATCAGCATCCAGTCTAGAGGAAATAGCACATCAAAAAATAATGAGCAACTTGGCTACACGAATGGTCACTGGTTCATTCAGGGTGTTACCAACTGAGGGGCTGAGAGTCTCCTAGTTGGAACTGTGGCCTGAAAAAGAGCACAGGGGATTTAGGATGCTTATCCACCTGTCCTGCCCAAAGGGAGCTTCAGTAAATTACAAATTGACTCACAGCTGTGTTCTGCAAGATATTTGTTTCATTCAGCTGTGTTAATGTCTCAGACCTATGGTCCAGGGGCACAGCTCACAAAATGCAGCAACAGATTGATGTTTAGCCTGCTGACTCTATGATTATTAATGTATTGTATAGGTTTTAAGTGTACTTCTTCAATAAGACCCAGGCCCAAGGGCTGCTCAGTTGCCTGTGTAGCGTTTAAGCAGAGTAGCCCAATGCTGGAAGGAGCAATAATACACTGCTACAGAAAAATAAACCTCTGTGACTTAGTATTTGCTGTCAGAGTGGGAACAGCAGAACAGGAGCAACTTGATGCAGTATTTGTGCCACAGCTGGAATATTCAAGCCCTGTTGGCAGCAGAGGAAGATAGAGGTCTCAATGTTGACTGACTCACCTGGAAATTAAGCTGGGCGCAGGGCTAGACATGTACGGGGAGAGAAAGAGCAAGGAGGAAATCTGAAGAATTTAGACCATTGATTATAATAGAAGAAAAAGAAATCCTCAAGCAGAAATAGGTACCCATGCAGAAAGAGGTACGTAAATTCTCTATGCAGGATGGTGACATTCACACGGAAGTCTTTTTCCAGACTATCAGGTCGTGTCAAGACACATCAGTGGGACTCAGAAAAAAAGCTGTGGTTGCAAGGCTTGTTAGGGTAGTATAGAAATCATCACATTTTCCTTTCTTGTTTTTTCCCTGTCCTGATAGCACTAACATGATGTAAAATGGACATTCATTTTTACTGGCATAACAAGATTATGACAAACGTAGACACACTGAAGTTGTTGACAAGGTTGATACGTGTGTTTCATGCTGAAAGTACAACATCGTAATCCAGCCAGAGCATGCAGCAGACCCTGGTAAAGGTGAGACTGGACTTTTGTTTTATTGTTAGAAAGCAAGTACGAGAAGTGCACTGCACAAGCCAGGAAGGACCCCAAGGTAGCACCTCTGCCACTTGGGAACCTTTGGTACAGGTGCAGGTCTTCCTTTATAGCCAAGAGATTTTGTACACATGTCTACCTTGTCTCTTCAGATTACAGAAGCAGAAAGAATTACCAGGAAAATGTTTACATACTATTTACAAGTCATCGTATGGGCACTTACTGAGGCACTGACAGCATTCACCACATCTAGCCAGTTGTCAAGTACCTGTGTTGTATTTTACCCTTTTTACAACTCAAATTAGATTCATACTGTACCATTCACCAGAGTATTCTCAACCTACGTCTCCGTGCTAATTGCTAAATGCTGTGACTTAAGTAGAAAAGGGTGATTAGGAGTGTTTTTAAATGTTGAAAGTTGTCCACAGGTCTCAGTAGAAGTTTAGGATCATAGAATCGTTTGGGTTGGAAAAGACCTTTAAGATCATCGAGTCCAACCATTAACCTAGCACTGCCAAATCCACCAGTAAACCATATCCCTAAGCACCACATCTACACGCCTTTTAAATACCTCCAGGCATGGTGACTCCACCACTTCCCTGGGCAGACAACTCCTTCAGTGAAGAAATTTCTCCTCATGTCCAATCTAAACCTCCCCCGGCGCAACTTGAGGCCATTTCCTCTTGTCTATCGCTTGTTACGCGGGAAAAGAGACTGACACCCACCTCACTACAACCTCCTTTCAGGTAGCTGTAGAGAGTGATAAGGTCTCCCCTGAGCCTCTTTTTCTCCAGGCTAAACAGCCCCACTTCCCTCAGCTGCTCCTGAGAAGACTTGTGCTCTAGACCCTTCACCAGCTTTGTTGCCCTTCTTTGGACACGCTCCAGCACCTCAACGTCCTTCTTGTAGTGAGGGGCCCAAAACTGAACACAGGATTCTAGG
>NW_008795364.1:752506-763553 GCF_000699145.1 Aptenodytes forsteri | reverse complement strand
ACCTGCCGCGCCACGCCCTTGCTGATGCGCCACGCCTTGTTTGCTCCTCCTGTTGGCCGTGCTCCTGGTCGCTAGTGCTCCCTAAGGGCTTCTTTTATACGTGGGAGTGGGCTTGGCCGCCATTGCTCCACCCAGCACCCAGGTCTTGTCAGCCGCTGTCGCGCGAGCTGCAGGCGCGCCTCTCGGCTCCCCCCGAGGTTCCCCCGGCCCAGGGACCCCCTGTGCAACCCCCCTGTGCACCACACTAGAGCTCTCCACTGCAAAAAAAAAAGCAGAGGAAAGAATCTGTAACAGGAAAAACACATTTTTACAATTAACCATGAAACCTCTTCACACAAAGTGCACATCTGATTCGTAAATTTAGTAGAAGCATTAAGCCCAGTGGGATATCTATTAGATTTTTCCCTAAAACATTTAAACTAGCCTTGTACTGTCTGAAAGATGACAGATTTTTATTCAACAAATACTTTTAGATCCAACATACTAGAATTACATAGGTTTTTAAAAATCTGGAATGATATGGATTTCTGTGTTTATTCATAGCAGCTCTGTATTCATTTTTGTTTTACATGATAAAATTGATTTGTTACACTTTTACAAGTAAAACAAATATATGTATTCATAACTTGGTTTGAATGACAACACGTTATCAAAGGGTTGCTTTACTTTTTAAAATATTATCTTGGCTCTGGTTTACAAATAAGCCATACATAATATAGCATGTTTTAATCATCTATTGGAATTCCTACAGAACGTACCTGTCATAGAGTATTTTATACTTAGTGAACATTGTAAGACATACACTGCATGGATATTAGCCATGTTCAGATCTTTTGTTCCTTTGCTATATTTTGCTCTGGTTAGTATTGTTTGTGAGAAACGTGTGGGTTTTTTTCTTTTTCAGTTCTTAAAGTAACAGTTTCTTTTGAAAAACACCACTTCATTCTACAATTACATTGTGGTAATTTTCATCACATACTCAGACTTTTAACTCTTTGCAGGTTTATATGACACTAGACAAGAGCACTGATAAAAAGATAGTAGATAATTTCTAATTGTCTTTTCTATCCCTCTTGATAGGTGCATAAATGACAATTTCTACATAGCTTATATTACAGTAAATTTAATGTGAAGTTTACAAAGTCCACCTCTGTACCTCAGACATCCTTTTCTATAACTGGTTTGTTTTACACAAGCACCTGCAATTCAGGTTGAGTTGCACTCCGTACTCCGCAAATACAAACGACTATTCCTGCTCTCAGACTTGACAAGGTAGGAATAGAGAGATCACAATTTTCAAGCAACCCAAACATTATGTGCCAAAATGACTGAGTGTCTTACATTATGTTGACTGCCAAGTCTCCTTTTATTTAACTTTTGCTGGAATTAGTCTATTTTCATCTCCTTCCTTCCTTCCTTCCTTCCTTCCTTCCTCTAATTTTCCCTTCCCTTCCTCTTCCTCTTCCTCCTCTTCCTCCTCTTCCTCTTCCTCTTCCTCACTCTCTCTCTCTCTTTCTTCCTTCCCTGTCACTTAAAAGTTTCATATTTTTCATAAAAAGAGAAGGAAAAATATAATCTGGTTGAGTGATTTAAAGTATTCAGTTGTAATATCTTCCTAAGTTGATGTGGTCAGAGTGAAAAAGGCTGAAAGTAGTAGCTCCTTTCAGGAATAAGTGATGGTAGTGATCAGACTAGAACCCTGAAGTCTTCAGTTGTCACTTTCTGATGCTTGCTTTAAGCCAAATCCAAAATTAACTAAAATATTGTGTTGTAAGAGCTTGGACAGGCCATCTGCACCATCTCTTGTTGGACATGGTCCCATGGGTGGTGCTGGCTCGGGGGCCTATGGCCAGACAGGGCAGAGCTGTGGGAAGCTGGAGACCAGCCCTGCCGTGGTGTCACTGGGGCAGGGGCTGATGGCTCTGGGGGGGAAATGGGGTCCTGGGCCCTGGGCAGGGTGAGGGAGCCCTTGGGAAGGAGGGCAGGGACAGTAGGGCCTGCAGTGCCCTCACGGTCCTGACAATATCTTCCATTACGGTTTAGGTAGCTCTGTATTTATAGTTACCATTGCAGCCTTATGGACTAAACTTCAGTTTATTCTTGAAAATTTGCAGAGGCTGCTTGTGTTTGAGCCATCTCTGTTGTTTCTCTCTGCTCCATTAAAAAAACCCAAACAGGTGTCGTGCTGTGTTCTAGTGTCAATAAAGAGGATTGACCTAGAAGTCAATGGCTTTTTCTTTTTTGCATGGGTCCTTTTAGGTTACTTTTCATGTGAAGAGCAAGTGGCCATTGAAGATCCCTGGGTGAGACTCTCAGCTGGGGAAGTCAGCAGCTATGCCCATAAGTAAGGAAGGCAGAGGAGACACCACCGCCTGACTCTTCAGGGAGGGAAGTTCATCAGCCTGAAGCCAGAAATGACGTGACAGAGGAGCATGGTGGCTCTAGCCATAGATGACAGTGAAGCCTTGGGTGTCCCAATGGCCCCAAGGTGCCAGAGCAGCAGGAAGCCCTTCTGCAGCCACTCTGCAAGGGGCATTTACGGCTTCTGGCTGATGGGAAAAGCAAGCAGTCACCAGAGAGCTCATAGCTCTTCAGGACATGGCAAGACTATAGTGCTGAACGGCAAAGGCCCGATATTAGCAGAGTAAAAGGATGTTTAGGTGGGTGTGCAGAAAAAACTGAAGCAGATCATTCCCTGATACAGGCTCCTTTATGCTGGTTAGACAGCATATAGACACTGATTAATAGCTGTAACATCGTAACGTGTTACAGGACCTGCACCAAAACATGAGGTTTAAGTAAGGACAAGTAGAGGCTATTAATTCAACTCACTTTTTTCTTCTTATTATCATTAATACCATTCCAGTCTATTTTAGAGAAGGGAACTTGGGGTTTTTACTCTTGAGAGAACTGATCCTGTCTTGGTGTGGAAATGATTGAGATTTTTTCATAAGCTAGGTGTCCTGGTTTTGGCTGGGATGAAGTTAATTTTCTTCCTAGTAGCTGCTATAGTGCTGTGTTTTGGATTTATTAAAAAAAACCCCATCATTTTTAATACCTATATGAAAAGTTTGGTTGACATACAACATAGCCAGCCCCAACTATTCAGCATTTGTGAGCCAGATCCCCTAAAGAACAGAGGAGAGCAATTTTTTTTACAGCTTGGTTATATTTGCCTTCTTGCTTTTCAATCTTTAGTGTAAATTGATTCATATTTGTAAAATTTTCTCTAAAACTAGGGCTAGAGGGGGTTGAGTATTTGTTTTATTTTAAATAAACCAAGATTCTCAGGTATGAAATTGTTCTTAAGGATACTGTCTATTCAGCTGCATGATCTGCTGTCTCGTCTGACCTGGGGAAGCAATTACTGTTTTCAATATGAATCCAGCTTCTCAACGTAGGCAGGAGCTTTCCTTATTCATGTTTCAGTAGTTGCCAAAAATGTGATAGATATTGTACAACCAGAAAAAGGAACAATTCCTGAATTGAAAATCTTACAGTATTGCTCATTTTCTTTTCCCAGCGGCACGGTAGTGATGGCGTTTCTCATTAGCTGTAACGTCTGTTCTTCCTTTAGCATATGTAGCTATCCCTCCTTTGACCTTAGATGAACCTTGCTGATACACATTGTCTCATAAACAGGCCAATTTTTTGCAATTCCTGTAATTGTATCCATGCGAGGCTTTCTTTTGGGAGGGTGCTGTTGTTTCTCTTTGCTGCTGATATCTAACAATTCTTGGAACATTACTAAGGAATGCAGCTCTGCTAAGACTCGATAAAGAAGATGATAAACGATGGTTATCCACACCAGCTGCACACGTGTCTGTTATCCTGCATAATTCACCTCATTGCTAACTACTGAGCCAGCACCAGAGCTTTTTATCCCTAATACGGTTGACAGTCCATACTCTTCCATTAATTTCTCAGGCTTAGATATACTCAGCTTCGTTCATAATCTTGGACAGAAAATAGTGTTTATATTTTGAAGATATTTTCAAGAGCATGTCTTTTAGTGTCATGCTAAATTTTATATCTACAAAGGAATTTACATAAATGTACAGGGACAGTTGAAGAGCCTGTACCATAACTCAGTAAATGTTTCATCTCAAATAACCAATTAGATGGATTGGATAGAGCAGACTCACTTCTCAAAATTATTTAGTGGTACTATTCATAAATGATATTTAAAATGATTAGTTGCTTAAGTGGAAAGATTGGCTAAGTCTGTTTGCAGTAAGGATAGGAATGTAGAATAATACAAATGTATACTTTGCCTGTGCCAAGTTGAAAATTACTGTGGGCAAGTTAAAGCCAAATTTCTTTTGTTGTTGAAGTATTATTTAACAATGGAATTTAATGTTTGTTTATCTCTTCCCCTTATTTGGAATATGCGCGTAAATATTATGTAAGATATAAGAGCATATCTATAGTACATTGAAAATATTTAACAATACCATGCCTGATTCATACTAAGTCATACAACCTGAACTTAAAATTAAAAAAAATTGTCAAACTGATTCATACTGTCATACAACCTGAACTTAAAATTAAAAAAAATTGTCAAAAAGACACCCTGTACTTGATGCTTGTTATTAATCAAAACATATTTTCATTTTATTTCAGGACCCTGCTTCTGAAAATGGATCTAAATAGGTCTGTGTGGAGATAATCACGAAACTCTATATTGTTTTTTTTCTCTACTGAGCTGTACACATTGCATCTTAAAGTCACAACCAAATGTAAAGGGACAAATTCTTTGTCTTCAGTAGTCACTGAAATTTAAAGGAAAACTTAAATGAGGCTAAAATTTCACTTAATGAGTCCCTGTGAAACTATCACACAATCAAATGAAAGTGCTTCCACTAACGTATATCACAGTTCACAGCTGGGAGGAAGAATCCCCTATGAGAGCATGTGTTTTATCTATCTTTTTCCTTGCACCATTATCAAAGAGCTGTCTTGATCGCTTCCTATGTCCCTGACAGAAAACTTGGGCTTTTGATATAAGTAAATAAAAATCTAAAGCGGACTTCATGTAAGGTCCTGAATGCACCCAGAGGACGTATAGAGAAGGGGTCCCTGCCTGAGGTGCTCTCTCTGTACGCTGGCCCTCCTCTAGCTTGCAAATTCTTGCAGACTGCCAGGGCTTGAGTCAAGGAAATGACACCTGCATAAGGGACTGTGAGGGAGCACCTTCAGGCCCAGCATTTACGGGGCAAGACAAAGCTGTGGGTAGCCTTACCAGAAGCAAAACAACGCTGCTGAGTTATGAGGAGGCAAACAATGAGGTTCATGGAAAGGCTGAAGCAATTTGACTGTACATGACAAAAAAGAAAACACGACAGAGCCTAGAAACACAGGCAGGATTGCTATACTGCTTTCTAAATTCAAAATGAGCACCTCTGTGTTAAAAATTCTCAGGAATATCTTATGGGAAAAAAACCTGTTTGCTTTTATCTGACAGTTTTTGGTCTAAAATGCTGTAGTTCATTTCTTCTTTTAAGTGGATGCCTTTGGGATTTTGAATATAATTAAACCATAAATATCTCAAAATAAGGGGAGAGGGGAAAAAATCAAGTTGAACAGTTATGAAAATTATGTATTTTTGTTATTAATTGTCAATTAATGGTATTTAGAAAATGTTAATTTAATTTTTTTAAAATAATTTTTACTGCAAATACTAATATTGAAGTCGAGAACAAATGTAAGACATTTCCCACTAGTAGATGTGGTAAGCAGAACCATGGGAACTTATTTAAATATTAAACAGTTTTTCATTAAATAAGGTGGGGGGTTTTTAATAAATGAACATATTTTGGCCTAATTGACTGCATTTGCACTTGGAATATTACTACTGTTGGTTTGAAATTATGGTTTTCAAACAGTCACTAGCTAGTGGCTCTCAGTTCTTTTAATGAGTTATACTGAGGATTCCCCAGCCTTTCGTACAAGCCTCCACCTCTTTTGAAGTTCTGATCCTTCATAAATAATTATGAACTAGCTTGCAATTTTGTTATGAATTAATGTAGTAAAGTTTGCCTTATGAAATGTGTTCCAAATTAGATAAAACCCCTTGAGTTCATAGGAAAAAATAGCCTCATCAACTTCAAAATATTCTATGTCAAAACCCAACCATTGCTACAGAAATTGCAGGGGAAAATTCTATCATGAGCTCCCCTTTCTCTTAGGTTATGCTGCACTAACCATTTTCCTGATTAAAAATCATGGCACAGGAAGAATGGACATAATATTCAAAGAAAAACAAAACATCTCTTTATTAGCTGTTCTGGGGGGGGGGATTTCAATTGCAGGGGTTTTTTTAGATATCTATGTTACATGAAGTAAGCCTCTTCTATCAGAATTAAAAGCTCTTTTGTAATAATTTTATTTAATCTTGATCCAATATGATTCCTAAGGTCATTTACCATCAAAGAGTTTAATTTCAAGTGCCTGAATCCAGTTACAATTTGCAGTTGGCTGATTGTCAGTAAATCCTGTCTTTCAGCCTTTTCATACCAATTGAAAAATGAGATGCTGATCTCAAGCAAGGCTTCATATTGGACACAAGGTTTTGGAAAGTGAGTGAACGTAAAATTCCCATTATCTAAGAGTTTCATCAATAACAGTTGGAAGAGAAAGGTGGGAAGATGACTGGGAGTGCAGATTTTCTAGCCAATTATCTTTATTGACTAAGCAGTAGGACAACAAGGTTTTCAGTAAACATGAGGGCTTTGAAGTCTGTTGTTTTGTAAAGCTTTTTTATCTTCTCCCCTTTTAATAGCCTTTTTTTCCTTATTTTTAATTTTATTTTTTTTCCAGATGAATAATAATCATAAAAACTGATAAATTAGATCCATATTTTCAATGCATTTTTCTGACATGGGGAATATAACTGTGTTTCCAACAGGATTCCTATGTCAAGAGAACTGTCTTATCAGTATCAGAGGCAGAGATAAAGACAATGCTGTGGAACAATTTCAGATTGTTAAAATGATCTCTTTAACATATTTAAAGAACTTATTCAACAGAATGGTGGTCAAATGATGCACTTAAACACTGCTGCCAGGGGTTAACAGATTGCCTTCTCTAGTTAAGGGAAAAAGGCAGAAGGAGGCATGTCAGAAGTCATCAGTCACTATGTATCACTAGTAGTACCCTTCCCCTTTGGTTTGCAGGAGATAGGAGGCAGATGAGGTAACATTTAAGTGAATCATGAGAGTAGACTTTTTTTTAAAAAAACCTGAAATCTGTAGGATCCCTAAGCAAGGAATCAAAGACCCAGATGCACCCTGAAAGGTGTAGGGAGGTAAAGGAGAGAAGGACACCATCAAGGCTCTAGGAGCTGGGAGCTTAATGCCAAGATGAAGAAATACCCCTAGAGAAGCAGAGGGAGCAGGCGTGAGTCTTGTGGGCCAGGGTAACTCAGTAGGGTATGTGCTGCTCAGTGCCACCCCCGTAGGAAGTCTAAGAACAGCAGAATTGTGCCATCAACTGAAGGTCCCACAGCTGTCTAGAAGTTTGCAATTGTCCTCCCAGACGGGCCAGGGCTGGTGAGTGGGAGAACAAGGGAGGGCAAGCAGCACGTTCGATAGTTCTGTGTAAGAACTCATGGAAAGCACAGTATCACAGGATTGGCCCCAAAAAGTCAAGTGGTTTTTACAAGCTATTGCCAGGAGGGAGAGATACCAGAAGAGCTTCTAGCAGGCGAGAAGAATTTGCCCTGTGATGGCTTTATTGGACAATGACATTCCAGGATAGGAAGGAAGAAATAGCTTGGACAGGGAACCGTAATTGATCTATATTTGCTGGAATATAAATAAAAGTCCCATCCAAAATAACTTTCAGTTATCTCATTAAATAGTTCTTCCAAGCAAATAGTCCCTCCAGGTTCTTAGGGCTGGGAGATGCACCACATTAAAAGGAACTTAATAGTGATGGACTTACTTTTTTTTTTTTTTTTTTTTTTTACTTTGGAGTCTTGAATACAAATTCATTGCCTTAAACTGTGATTTTTCTAAGGTCCAGACACAAGGTTTACAGACTATTATTATTATTACCATCCTCAAAATGCACTAGAAGTTGCAGAGAGTAGGCCTTATTATGATATACATCCATTAGCTCTGTGGTCTCTGACCGTGGGTCAGAGAGCTTGTGTGTAGCAAGAGCAACATATCATTCAGAAGCCTGGGGCAAAGTCTTCTGTTGTATTTCTCTGACGGGTTTCTGTGGTTAATAAAGAAGAGCCTCATGATCATCCTCCTATAACACGAAAGCTCTGATGGCATGTTTTACAGAACACTTTATCTTCATTGCTCTTCAAGAATCTAGAATGGGAATCTTTGATTGTCTGTAATTGCCTGGAAACTTGAGCTTGACTTCCCTCACTTACCTGAAGTAATTCATTATATATTTTAAATTGACCTTTACAGTTTCCCACCAAGAAATGGATTGCATTCATTAATGGTTTGGTGTCTTCAGAGAATCTAAACTGTTGTTTAAAATATATTTTAGGAGCTGGCTGAGAGAATAAATCTCCTCTTGCCCTTCTCTTATCAAAAGCCTTCATAAAAGAAATAGAAGAATGGCATGAAATGCCATTATTGATGCTAATTGACAGTTTAGCATTAAAAGTAGAGAAAGAATCTTCCTGACTGAGCATCAACTGTGGAATGCAGAAAATTAAATGCTAAATTAATTACTGATATATGAAGGGTTGGCAACAAACCGCTCATCCCTATATACTTCTGGGAGGTTGTAAATGACTAAGAAGTCATTTACAAGTAGGTTGTAAATAAAGATCTCATTTAAAACTGTAAATTTGCTCAAATATGATAATGATATCTTTGAAGGCAGAAGGTTCCATTTCCCCTCAGAAATGCTGATAAAAATACATATATGCATATTCACGAATTTTGTCATACTCTGCTGATTTAGAATTGAGATTATATATTTTTATATATGATACACAATATCACTTTTTCTACATACCATTTTATGTGTTAAGATTATTTTACTCTCTCAAGATAAAAGAGAGCCTAGACCTTAAGTGGAGGTTGTCTGAGTGAATATAGTCTGTAAAAATCTGGGGAGATACCCTACCTTCTCAGACAATTTTTGGAGCTTGTAGCAAGTTTGATCAAAATGAGTAGTTAGAGCATAGCAGTTATTTGCATTCCATGAACCTTAAAAATACTTCCCTTCTGCAGGTGTTCTCATACTGCATAGCAAATTCCATGGACTAAATCAGCTCTGGAAAAATTCTTTGGACTGGGTCTTTCTGGTTAGCTTCAGAAAGTTCTTAATACATAGTCTTATTCTCTACACCCATCTTTTTTTTTTTTTTAAATGGGTTCATATGCTTTAGTTATGTAGCTATGAAAGAAAAAAAAAGTAATTCTCCTTTCAAATGATTATTCCTTATACAACTGGACTGCATTTTTAAAAATTATTGTTTTGAGTCTTAGTTTTGAAATGCCTTACTTGAGACATATCTGTATTTTTTTATATTAAAAAAGAATTACAAAAAAGATTCTGAGTATGTACCCCCTAAAAAACAGGCCTGCTTACACAAATTCAGCTGCAGGCCAAAGAACCAGGCCATTCAAACGTATAGGTTATATGTGAATATTCAAACCCAATCAATTTTGAAAGCCTTCTCTCTTACCTAGTACATTTCTACCCTACAGAAATGCCGCTGTTTACCTGCTAGGTCAGAAACAATCACGGCTGAGAATAAGACAGGCGATTGTCACATAACATGGTATAAAGTTACCCTTGCCAGACACTATGAATGCAGTATGCAAATTTTACTGTGTACCAACTGAAGAAAAGTTGTTAACACTACAATGTTTTCCAGCTAAATAATCAGACCATGATAGAAGTGAACATGCTGATGCATGAATGTAGAAATTAGGATCTGTGGCCTCTGGGCAGCTGGAAAGCTTCCAGGATATATGCCTGGTGCTCTGCATTTTGTCAAATAGACTCCAACATCTAGTGTTCAGCTGCATCACATCACCAGCTGTCTTCCTCTCCCCCACCTCCCTCTCTCTCTGCCTCCCTTTCCCCCTCCCACTCTCCCTCCCTCTCCCCTTCTTCTTCTCTTTCTCTCTCATTCTTTTTCCATAGGAACACTTAATGCATTCACATTTTGTGAATGGTTGGCGAAGGAATGTTTGACTTGTTCAGTCATTGAAATGGAGGAAAAAAGGGAAAAAGGCTGACGGTCTCAGGTCCTTTTGACACCAAAATTGTCCTTGATGATCCATATGCAGAGACAGTGGGACAGCTCGGTCCTCCACAGAAATGGCCATCACAGAACCTAAGAGGAGGAGGCCCAAGGACCTGTCAATGGGACTGTGTGTCTTGTGCTTTTGTGCCACCTGTAGCACCATTGCCACTGTGGCAGCTCAGCTACTGCATGGTCCTCCAGATGTAGATATTGCTGCCTTCCACACCTAGTAACCTTAAGCACTTATTCTGGACAAGTGCATGGGTTGTTGGGTATTTTGTTGTCCTCATCTTCCTAAGCCGCCTTCTTTATCTGCTGCAGCATGCCCTCAAAGAATGGTTCCTTCAAGAATGGGCACCCCTCTTTGCCTTTCTCTTGCCACAGCAGAGTTTTGGCAGGGATAGAGTTAATTTCCTTCCTAGTAGCTGGTACAGTGCTGTGTTTTGAATGTAGTATGAGAATAATGTCAATAACACACCGATGTTTTAGTTGTTGCTAAGTAGTGCTTACACTAGTCAAGGACTTTTCAGCTTCCCATGCTCTACCGACTGAGAAGGCTGGAGGTGCACAAGAAGCTGGGAGGGGGCACAGCCAAACTGGCCAAAGGGACATTCCATACCATGTGACGTCATGCTCAGTACATAAACTAGGGAAAAGCTGGCCGGGGGGGCCGCTGCTTGGGGACTGGCTGGGCATCGGTCGGCGGATGGTGAGCAATTGCATTGTGCATCACGTGATTTGTATATTATTATTATCATTATTTTATTTTATTTTATTTCAATTGTTAAACTGTTTTTATCTCAACCCATGAGTTTT